>NC_085096.1:4472540-4530040 GCF_963422355.1 Corticium candelabrum
CGCATTTATAGGTAGGGATTATAGCAGAAAGTATCTATAAATGCGTTTGATGGTATCATAGGTGATGTTGGCCATGAATGATTGCAGTGAATAAAAATGTCGCGTATAGACTTGCAATCGTATAGCACTCCCGGATATTGCGCTGTCCCGTTGAATGAAATAAAGTCACGTGCAGTTAGATGAATCGTCTAGCACTCCCGGATATGGCGCTGTCTGAAATGAAGTCACGTGCAGTTAGACGAACCATCAGAGCAGAACTGGAAGGCACACGCAGTACTCACCCGGATAATCCATTCTCCATATCTGACAAAGTCACGGGTCGTCCCGACCCTCGTCATTTCGACAGTCCCGCTGAACGTCGTCTCTTCGAAGACGTTGCTGGCGTTTCGGGAAACAGGTGCTTCAAACACGGCAGCTCTTCGACGGTCGTAGACTGGCAAACGACTGTGTGCCTATTTTTTCAAGACCCGGATATCAGGAAAAATATCTTCTGTTTCCCAGCGTCGCCCGCAATAAACGACACGCTCAGCGCGTACCGTCCGACGTCGGGAACGGGCAGTCTATATTTGGTGGAGATACGATCGCGTTCCGAAAATATTTGCGGGCGAGCGGAAGCGAGCGCGATCGGCAGGAAATGGCGTCGTCGTGGGAGAAGTCAGGAAGACGACCACAGTCTCACTTTCGACCGCAATGAATTCGGCGTGCGCGAGGCGGATTCGGCCGAGATCGGACTCGCCGTCTTTGAGAAACATTCCAACAGACGGACACACAGACATACAGCTAGACACACAGACAGACACCTCTCCTTTTTGCAATACTACGCGAACGCTCGGGAGCGCCCACTTCTGTCTGTCCACATGTCTGTAACGCGCCGATCGACACGACGCCGGTCTCGGATCGTCGCGAAACGCAGTGGGCCGGTCAAGATCGCGAGTCCGAGACAAACGGTCGCGTTGGATTCCGCATCGACCGTCTTCGACGGTCTGAGACGAGACTTTGGCCGTCTGAAATGAGATGCGCGAGAGTTTGTTTATTCAATTGAGCGAGTATGCGGGTGTGTAGTGCAAGATGCCCCCGCTGCAGTCGGAGAAAACCGGCTCACGGTGCTGCTTTTGCTTGCGTGCGTCCGTCCGTCCGTGCATGTGTGTACGGAAGTTGCGGCCTATCCAATAATAGATCATACCGTTTTAGGTGGATACTATAATACGCCAACCCACGCTTTCACCTGTATGGATGGATGTCTATAATGCGCCGATTGACACGACGCCCGTCTCCGATTTCTTGAAACGAGACATTGGCGTTCTGAAATGAGATGAGCCGGAGTTTGTTTGCTCAATCAATTAACAGAGTATGCGGGTGTGACGTGCGCTCGCCATGCAGCCACTGTACACGCCATCCAGAGTACAAAATGCGCCGGCTCACCGGGCTGCTTTTGCGTGCGTGCGTGCGTGCGTGCGTGCGTGCTTGCGTGTGTCACGGAAGGTGCGTCTTCTTTGCAGAAGTGACGTGCAACGATTGCCAACGCCCAGATTGCCACCTCCCATAGGGCGGATACATAGTACTAATGTAAATAGATAGATTACTACATCTTACATGATTTGGAGGTTAGGAAATGCCAAGAAGTAGTCGCTATCGACGAATGGCACACTGCAATGTTCAAAGTTGCTAGAATAGGACACACAAAAGACACTCCACAGTCAGCTAACAAACGGATATACGACCTAGCTAGATAAACAACGAATGCTGTGTCTTACAATTCAAGAACGTCCTGCACAGGAAACTCGTGGCTAGATGGCAGGCCGTTGCTGAAGTCGCTGTTGCTGCAATCAACAGTTTTGGTGGGATAATTGCAGTCGCAAACATTGCATCCTTTCTCGGTCCAAATTCGTGGCCAATCTTGCTTTTGCTGCGAAGGCAGAGTGCGTAGCGAAGAGTTGCTTGATTGCGCGGTACAGTGAGTCGTCGTTGTGTCAGAAAACAGCCATAAGACTATCAGCATAATAGCAACCGTTGGAGAACGCATGGCAGACTGAAAGTCGACCAACCAAGCAGAGAAACTCTAGAGTTGCTGCCCGTATGTTTCTCTTGCTATACGGTCTATGTATATTCACGATAGGCGGTTTCGCTTTGCTAGATCTTCACAGACTTCTGTATTGTTTGCAACGGATACAATGAATTTCAAGACTTTGTAGATACCTTAGGTTTGCACAAACCTAAAAAAGGTGTTGTGATCGTAAAAGGAACGTTGTGAAATTGGTGTGACAGAAGTAAAGGGCCACGCTTGCACTCTAGAACACGGTATTGTTGTACTATATCTAAATGAGCAAAAGCAAAGTTTGTAAGGCAAATGTATATATGTAAAAATTATTCTAATCGTATTTTTGTTCTATATCTAAGAAACCTAAAAAGGTTTGTAGGGCAAATGTATATATGTAAAAATAATTATAATTGTATTTTTGCTCTTTATCTAAAAGAGCAAAAGCAAAGTTTGTAAGGCAAACGCGTATATTAAAAAATACTTATAATCGTATTTTTGTACTATATCGAAAAGAGCAAAAGCAAAGTTCATAAGGCAAATGTATATATGTAAAAATTATTTTAGATGATTTTTGTTCTATATCTAGAAGATCCGTTAGCAAAGTTTATAGAGCATATATATATATATATATATATATATATATATATATATATATATATATATATATATATATATATATATGCAAAAATAATTTTAAGTAAAAGTTATATATTATTTTACGTGGTTTAGTATTACTACTAATTTATAATTATGATTTTTAAATTTATTCTCACATTTTGTATTTTTGACTTTGCAACGTAAGCCATAATTTTAATTGATCTTTAAAAATTTTAGTCATGTTTCTCCTGCAGCCGGCGTCGTTTCACGCCCTTCTTCATGTATACGCCGTAATACATAACCACACTGAAATTTGGCGTATTTCCATTTTCTAACAGCAAATACAAATTGAAGTAATTCTTTCATTTCCGGACATAATCGCTTTTCCAACCACTCTGCTCTTCTCCTACTCTGCAAGAGACATGAACACGAGATTTGAGTACACAGACAAGTCACTATGGAATAAGCCAGTCCAAGTCATTGGGTTTAAATTTGCAAGTAAAGTATATGCAATGGTCACGCCCTATAGGTATACAGGAGTAAGGTCGCTCCAGGGTTTCTATTCTTGAAAACAATAATTTCTTAAAAATGCAGTAAAGCATACATGTCATAGACGTGTACAGATTGTTTTTACATATGATATTAAATAACGGTATAACAACCATCTGCAATTACTGATGTTGTAGCAAAGTATCCACTAGATGATTTAAGCAAACGTACTTCGCTTTTTTCATCCTATGTACCAGTGACCATAGTTTTAGTAAATTATTTTGCTTTTAACGTCTTTGACTTTTAAACCTTCAAAATGTTCTTGAATATTATTAGTGTAATATATAATATTTTGAGCCATTATAAAATGAAATTCATACGAGAGCTTGCAAGTTACAGATGTCATAATTACTCTGCCATTAATTAATTAAAACTAATTAGATAACAACAATACACCACCGGGACAGTTCTCCTTTAAATGATTTGCCCGGGCTAAGAACGGACTAATTGTCTTGTATTTAATATGTAAATACTATATATATATATATATATATATATATATATATATATATATATATATATATATATATATATATATATATAATACTATATATATATATATATAAATACTATATATATATATATATATATATATATATATATATATATATATATATATATAAATACTATATATATATATATATATATATATATATATATATATATATATATATATATATATATATATATAATACTATATATATATATATATATAAATACTACACACACACAAACACACACACACACACACACACACACACACACACACACACACACACACACACACACACACACACACACACACACACACACACACACACACCACACACAGACACACACACACACATATAAACAAGGATTGATACTTTGACAGCCCAGTTGCCTGTTGTTAATATTAAACTAAAAAATTAAATCTAAATATATTACTTTAATTAAGTCGTTGTGTCTCTTTCTTCGAGATGAAATTGGTATCTACAAACACACAAACAATGTGTTGGGCAAAGAGGCAATAAATTATTGATAGATATGAATATACAGCAATAATGGTAAGAATATATTTACATGTAAGCATAGTCTGGAGGCAAGGTAGCTATAAAATATATTAATAAAAAACTATAAAATTTTTATTTAGCCAAGTAGTGAAATATTTGTGTATTAAATTCATAATTTTATTTACTATTTTGTTAAATGCTTTGATGTGTATGGTTAGAGTAGAAAATAAAAATAGTAAAGTTTGATGTATAAATAGAATACATGAATTAACCTTAGAGTATAGAGATACTTATGCATGAAATCGCTCGGACAGTAAAAGGGGTCTGATCCTCTACTGCCAAAATAAAATCATTATAATTCATGACATAATTTATGTATGAAATATATAGATTTTTGACAGACAGACAGACAGACAGACAGACTCTTCCACCTGAATTTTTCAAAATAGGATTGCAAATACAGGAAACAAAATGTGAAATATACTGTTCATACGACAAAAAAGACACTTTCTTTTCTGAATATACCATACCTGTTTCGAGTGAAGGCATTGTGATACTAGGAACACCAATTGGGAAACGTGAATATGTTGCACGAGCATGTTCCACTATTGCAGAAAAAGGGAATGATCTTTGTAGACAGCTTGTCGACTTGGATAATGTGCAAGCATCCATGTTGCTTCTTAGATACTGTCATACCACACGGCTAAATCACTTAGCAAGAGGAACGTGTCCAGAAACACTGGAACAGGCAGCTACTATCCACGACAAGCAAACAAAATCTACCTTCTCTTGTTTGCTAGGAAATGTTGACATCAGTGGGAATATGTGGAAGCAAGCAACGTTGCCAGTAAGACTAGGAGGTTTTGGTATGACTTCCTTAAACGAAGTGGCACCCTTTGCTTTTGTTGCCAGCTGGGCACATTCTCTTAAGCTATTGCCTGATCGCTTTCCTGTTCTTCAAGATCAAGTCACCTCTCTAGTGACATCATCTAATCATGTGAGTGATATTGGGCTAACTTTAGAACACCATCTCAAAGATATTTCTACGTTGTCGGATTTGTTGCCTAACACAAAAAAGTTGCAACATCGTCTAACAACAGAATTTGTACAATCGAAAGCAGATCAGTTGATTGAAACTGATTCTAACCGAGATGCAGCACGATTGCGTTCAATTAGAGGTAAAGGAGCAGGAGCATGGTTAGATTCCATTCCATCTTCAGAGAAGTTTGCACTTTCATCTGGCAATTTTGTCTTGGCGGCTTCTCTCAGATTGCGTCTACCTTTGTCTTTACCACCTTGGGCCACTAAATGTGAATGTGGAAAGTCACTAGATGTTGAAGGGTACCATTTACTAACATGCAAAATGGGTGGAGGCCCAGTTTGGTCTCACAATTCTGTTGTTTTGTGCTGGTCTGAATGCATGAGCAGTCTACAATGCCAGCATCAAATCGAACCAAAAGATAGATATACAACATCCAACAATAGAGCAGGCATTGTTGTGTTTGACTCAACATGTGGGGGAAATGTCGAGCTTGATGTGGCCCTTGCTCACCCCTGGAGCCAGGACATTCTGCGAAGTGCAGCAACCACGGATGGAGCTGCAGCAAGAAGAAGAGAAGACATCAAACATAGCAAATATTCTCAAGAGCAGTTGCCTAGAGGGTACACTCCTACCCTTATTCCACTAGTTTTCGAGCACTTTGGTGGGTGGGGAGAAGAAGCATCAACGTTCCTCAATAAACTTTCCAAACTATATAGGGATGAAGAAGGAAGAAACAATCCCTCAGATTTTAAAACACATTGGAGAAGACGCTTGTCAGTACAACTTCAGCGTTGCAATGCCTCGGTGTTGGCTAGAAAGATGATCAGAGAAACATATGGACAGAATACTGACCAGAGTTTAGATGTTGTTCAACTTTCAATTCAGTAAACTAAATTTCGGTTTGTAGGCTCCGTAGGGAAGCTTTTTAATGCTAATTGTTATTTGTGTAATTATAATTGTAGTTGTGACACTTGTTGTTCATTAGCTGTTACTTTAGTTTCACCTGTATTAGCTTTGATGTATAAAAATATATGAAAATTTGACAGACAGACAGACAGACAGACAGACAGACACACACGCAGGCAAACTGAGACAGAAAGACAGACAGACAGACAGGCAATCAGACAAACAGACCGATAATTTATTATCATACAGATTCTACTTGTACATATACTAGGATTTTATAAATACAAATCAGTCCTAGCAAACAACAAAATCATGAACTAATGTACTTGATTGACTTCAATGTCAAAATCAAGTAATCTATTTACAGACAGACAGACAAACCGACAGACTGACTGAGAGACAAATAGAGAGACCCACTGGCAGACAGACAGACAGACAGACAGACAGACAGACAGACAGACAGGCAGGCAGGCAGGCAGGCAGGCAGATGGACAGACTAACAGACCGATAGACAGACAGACAGATAAAAAGTATTGACAGACCAACAGACAGGCAATCAAACCGACAGACAGGCATTCAAAAAGACAGACAGACAGACAGACAGACAGACAGGCAGACAGATAGACAGATCTACGTAGGTCGGTCCAGCGTACGGAAGAAAGACGATGAAAGGGTATCTTCAAGCAGGAGGATTTAGAGTTGGTGACAAACGCATTGGACGCATTCTAAGACAATTTGCTCCTGGATAACATGGAAGGAGGCAGCAACTAGCTCATCGGCAAATAAATCCTGTGCCTTACGACGCTCAATATCCTGGACACAAAACTCGGTCTAGTGTGTGTGCGTGTGTGCGTGTGTGCGTGTGCTCTATGTGTAGTGTGGGGCGTCCTTCAACGATGCAGGAGGAAACTCCTAATTGATGTTGATACTAATACTGGAGGATCTCTAGTTGCGTGTTGTTGCATTCTTAGCTAGGTAGAGACTCTGTAGAATGATTACAAACGTAATTCACGCGATCATGCAGTACGTTGCTTGTGTAAAGTTTGTTGGTATTGAATTGGCGACTAGTCTGCCGGTACAGTACGACATACGTAAATGTAGTAGTTGGACGCGGTACCGTCGAGGGAAGGGCGTGTCAGTACGACAGTGTACACGTACGTTCCCAATGCCCTCCTGCCATGAGCACTGCGTGCGTGTCCACCTCTATTATTTGGTCTAGTAATTCACTTGTAGTCAGTGTGGGTTCTGTTCTCACGGCACAGGAGAGACACAGCATGAGGTTGTAGAGGTTCTATCTGCGCTATCGGGTAGTGTTCTATGTGATGTATAAAATCTAGACATGAAGTGCAACTTGCAGTTGGGCCAATCGTACTCCTACATCTACAGTAATGACGCGACCATGCACTTCGAGTTACTAAAAATTAGTAACTGTCTGAAGCGGCGTAGGTACAGGTGCAGAAACACAGTACAGGAAACGTGCTGATGTGATTAGCAGAAACCGCGCCTAGTTTAATTGAATCAACGTATCAGCACGCGTTGGAATGCACCTCTACTCCGTCCAATGGACTCCCTATCGCGTACACTGCTACGCGTTCTTTCAATTATCTTTTTCTGATGTACTCAAATTATTTGAGAGAACGGATAAGCGTTCAATTTCTGTTAGTTCAAATCCGGCCATCAGTTCATATATACAACTACGTCCGCTTTCTCGTCGGCAAAGCAATTTCTAATATACTGCACCTAAAAATTTACAAATTTGAAATAATAAAATTTTAAATTTTGATTTTTAAAAAAATTAAAATTTGAAAATTCAATTCAAATTGTAAAAATATGGTAACGTTAAATTAAATATTAAAAATTTTAATACAAAAAATTGAAATACTAAATTTTAAAATTTAAAATTTAGAAATTTAAAATTTTAAAATTTGAAATAGCCGAAAAATCTACTGACCACATAGGTGCCTAAAAATCAAACTTTAAAAAATAAATCTAAGAATAACAAGAATCAAACATAATAGATGACAAATCATTTAACAAAAAAATTAAAACCAGAATAAAAATTAAAAATTAGAAATTAAAAATTAAAATTAAACTTTAATATACACAAAAATTTTAAATAGCAATGCAAAAAAAATTAAAAATTTAAAATTGAAACATAAAACTTTAAAATTGAAATGTAGAAAATTAAATGGCCTGACAACCCACTGCTCTATAACATCCCCATTTTTCAACTTGCACCCCAACTGTCGCTTCACTACACACTATATAGCAACAGAAACATTTTATCAATAGACTCTCACTAGCTAGTTGTTGCATATACGATCGACGCGCGCAGATCTCTAGCTAGACGATCCACTAGCCACTCACGCCGCTCGCAATAGATCGAGATAGTAGTAGCTTCGAACAGGCCCTAGCCGTGATATTTCACTGAACATGATCAGCTAAAAATTCTCTATGCCAGCATGTCGCTGTTGAAGCGCAAGGCCGGCAGTGAAACACATCAACACTTAACAAAAACTAACCATAGAAAGTTTCAAGCGTATTGCTATTATGCATGCGTAAAATTACGTTGACTTATATCTCGTACAACGAAACACCTGTGTATAGAGGTAATGCGTCGGAAACAGAGCGAAAGTTATTTGGCAATTATCTTGATGGTCAGTAAAGTGTTTACTAAGTAGCTGTATACTATGGCATTTACAAACTTTAAGTAAAATCTCGCTAAATTGTTCAAGTTTGCAAAAATCTTTTTCTTTTCTACATTTGCTACTGATTTAACTTATTCAAGAAAGTTCGTGTTTTCCCTAGCAGCGTGAAGTCTACACCCAATTTCCAGAGGTTACGCTAATTCACTAGATTATAGCACTTTCATAGTTTTTTAAGCCATCTGATCGTGGTAATTTACGTCACTCAATTTTCTCGAGTTGTAAGACTAATTTGCTATTGATGTAATTGTAGTAAAGCGGGTTCAAGTAACAAGTCACGAACACTACACGTTTATACTCTTGTGTGTGTGTGTGTGTGTGTGTGTGTGTGTATGTGTGTGTGTGTGTGTGTGTGTGTGTGTGTGTGTGTGTGTGTGTGTGTGTGTGTGTAGATGCATGATTTGTAATTAGCAAAAACACATCTATAACAAGTTTAGTAATGGTTTAAATTAAAAATTATCAAATACAAATGTTAACAAATGTCTTCTAAAAATATAATTACTTATGTTACAATTTAAAAAACATTTACTTATATATTTATATATAAATTTTCAAAATTATTAAAGAACCGCCGATTAATTATCCTGGCGTGTTTATTGCATATTTTTCAAAGAGTAAATTGCATACAGAGCTTTTGAAGTTTTGTGTGTATGTCGTTTGCTTCATTTACAAGGTCGTAAAAAAATTCGTGACATGTTTGTATGCATTAGTTTACTGTGCCATTTGTTTATGAGCACACTTACCCAGTTGTACTGTAAATCTAGCTTTGAAGGACGTTTATTTAGACGACTGTATAATATGGAGTTTATGAAAGTAGTAGACTGCATGTCAGGGAATGCATAGACTGTAGAAGAGTTTATAAACTTTTATTAAATTTTATGTAGATATGATATCTATATAAAGAATTTCTTTGAGAAAATGCACAATGTTTAGGCTCACAATTTCTCTCTCTCTCATCTATGAATTATAAAGTTTTCAAATATCTTTTTAGGCCAAATAATACACGTTAGCTGGTTATAATTCCAATTTGTAAAAGTTGTACTTTTTTTGTGCAAAAGAGCAATCATATAATATCAACTGTCTCTAAAGAATGCCTATATATTCATACTAATCTATAGCAAACATACGCCTATAAGGACAACGAACATCAAAGAAGCTATAACAGCTGCGTAGTCTAATATAATTAGAGCCAAAAGCCAATGCTATAGTCAGAACACATGTAGTGTACTCTCATTTGTCTTCCGGCTCATCATCTGCAAAAGCAGACATTTCGTTTCCATGTTGTCCGAAAGATTGTGTGCTCAAACGTGTTTGTGTCTGAGTATCTTCGTCGGTAACGAAAAATATGAGCCACTGTAGAAGCTTGCAACTACCTTCGTTTTCACGAACCGCTTTCATAGCTTTATAGCCACAAAATACCAAACGCCCTGGCAGAAACAGAAATTCTAGACTTTCATAACACGAGTTGATTAGTATATAACATTTACCTATCAGAAATATAACAAAGAGACCGTTGACGAGCATGACAACAATGGAGAACACTTTGCGATCATAAGAATCTTCTACAGCGAGAATGTTAGAGGTCGCATCTTGCAGAGCAATTAGAGTCCCAAGCATGAGACTGAGGGAAATGACCGTAAGGGAAAGAAGCTGCAGCAGCTGCTCGGATTTTCGTTTAATTGGTTTGAAGTGTGCATGAAGCACGAGGAAAACATTAGCAATCATTGCTGCTATGGCAACTCCAGAAAGACTTTTGCCACCAAAGTACTCGATTCCACATGTAAGCAAAAATTTTCTAACGATTTCTAATAATTCCCAAAACCAAAACTTTGCTTCGTAGGTTTCATCCAAAAACTGCAAAGAGTCGAGTATGTCATCTTTAGCACTATTTCGTCTGTTGCGGAGAGGAATAAATTCGTCATCATCATTCGGAGTATTACTTGGAATTTTGTGCCTTTTATAAAGACCAAACAGCAGCAGTAGAGGTAAAACCAGTACGTAGACAGACATAGACCAGCAAATTAAAAAGAGAACTCTGTGATTTCCTTGTGATGAGTAATTGCATTCTATACTCATGTCGATCTTTAGGTACCAAGGACAGGCCTGCTGACCACGGTAATGACAAATCTGATGGCATGTCCACACTTTGTATGGTAGAGTGGACATAATCTGAGCCGTCGCGGATGGATAACCGAGAAACATAATCCACCAGATGTTTCTCATGCACGATCTCCTGGCTAGAGAACGACTCCTGTCGTCACTTCGCAAGCGTGGGCAACAATACGACACGGCACAATAACGAATCCAGTAGTATGCGAAGATCAATAGTACAAGCAGACATTGACCCGTCAGATTGACGATTGTCTTTTGCAGAGCGTTAAGGCGCAAGCGCGAACTAAGACAAGATGGAGTGGCTATCTCTATAACGTTCAGTTCGATGGATTTTAACCAAGCGCCGGCAGCGAAGAGAATCTCAGGCCAAGGTACATAGCGCAGAGCTGAAAGAACGCCAGCCATAACTTGAACAAATCCTACAATTATCTTGACTTTGGAGGCGATTTGATCGACAACGGTAGCCGCTTGTCGTTTACCTCTCATTGCCAGTTTGTCTACCTTGAAGAGAAGGAACAGGAAAAGTACAAAGAGCAACGCGATAGAAGCTAGTTGCAAACAACTCCGCCAAACGGGTGGACACTTGACGCACTCGCTCGACCAAAAGAAATATCCGTTGTCGCATAGAGAACAGAGCGGACCGGAATATCCCTTCCTACACATTTCTTCATTTGTCACACCACCATTACAACTCTTTGCCAGAGGACAGCGATAGACGATTGGTAAGTTTCCCTTAAAACTAACCGATTCATTGCTATACGAGTCATCTCTGAATTGTATTTCTCTAACAAACTGCACAAAGTTTTCTTGATCGCTTGAGTGTTCCCAAGACCACCAGTATCCACTCATAACTGTAGAAAAGTCATTCTGACAGGCAAGTCCTTCAGATGTGGCATTACATGCAAAGCAAGAACCGAATCTGTCAAGTCTGTAGTAACCGTCGAGACAAGGACAGGCTCTGAATTCTGTATGAACTTTTGTGTTTGTTCCCGTCGGGCAAACTGCGCAATCTCGTGGACTTCGACCTGGTCTCTTAAACGGTTGGACATAAGTACTATTTACACATGTTTTGCATTCTATTTGTCCAGCTTGATCTTGATACCAGCCACCTAGAGCAGAGAAACATTTATACAAGTTTGCAAGCCGTTCGTGTTTATTTGTTTCTTGTTTGCTTGTGTGTGTGCGTGCGTGTGTGTGTGTGTGTGTGTGTGTGTGTGTGTGTGTGTGTGTGTGTGTGGTGTGTTTGTGTGTGTGCGTGCGTGTTTGTTTGTGTGTGTGTGTGTGTGTGTCTGTGTGTGTGTGTGTGTGTGTGTGTGTGTGTGTGTGTGTGTGTGTGTGTGTGTGTTCTCAATCACCTGCTAGACAAAATTTGCAAATACCGAGTTTACCACTTTTGCTATCAGAAATGGTAGCATTTGTTCCTGATGGGCATTCGATGCATTCGTAGTCGTATGGCTGTTTCACAGTTTTACAGCACGAAAACCCAGTTTGAGAATATGTGTATGCAGACGGTCTGCTGAGATGCTCCATGACAACTCCATTGCCTTCAGTTGCACATTGTCTATTGAGAAATCATATGAGCACAAAACTTACTCTTAACTTCTTCTAATTTGGTCTGTTTTACATATCTATTTTGTCACTGACTCGTGGCAATCGTTTCAACTTGCAGCAATTTAACCAACTATATAGCAAAAATGTCAAACATGTCAAATAATTAAATATTTGCAACATTGCTTCTTGTAACTAACACTGTGCAATTGCTCAAATGCACAAACAAGTCCATTGGCAGAGATGTTAAATTGTTGTCAATCAAGTATCTAAACATCATGTATATTATAAAATGTTAATAAATGTTTATTGCTTCTCACAATTTTTTCAATGATTTTAGCATGTTCAGCGATCCGGCTTTGATATGTTCCATTTCGTTTCTCATAAGGTATCTGTAAAACTTTATATATTAATAGTGTGCTGTAAATACAAGTGAATTGATTTGAATATTGGTACACTTCACGAAGAAAAAAGAGGTTGGTGAAAGAGTAACTTTCAATCGTTTTCAGATGATTTCCCACAAGATATCTAAAATAGGAAGAAGCACTTGAATCAATTCTAAACACAGTCATGCCTATACTCAAATATCGTAAATGGACATAACTCAAAAGGTGACTGCAATATGAATGTGGTATGAAAACTTGTTTTTCAAATTTCTTCTGTCAATAACTAAGTCATCGTTGGGTACATGTGCATGCATAGCCGTTATGGTTGAAATTCTATATCTATAAGTAAAGTTCTGATATCTTTGCACAGTTTACACAATTTAATGTACTAGAAGTAGATCATTATAGAAAAGAATTTTCCTGCCATGCCAATGTATGGACACAAACATTTTAGTATAGACATAAAACTTTTTAGATATACATTTGTTTATACGTATGCTCATAATATATTTCAATTTTTGATTTGTATATTTTAATAATTGATTTTAATTTGAAGGATTCCTTTAAATGGCTTAATTTTTAAATTAAATATTATTTATTACTTTATATTTTCAAGTTTCAATTTTGATCTGATTTGGTTGGCCATTGTTGATCATGAGTTTAGCCAGTTCATCAAAACGGCCAATGAGAGTCAGCTAATGAGAGATTATGTGACTTAGTGCTATTAATATTATTGTACAGGTTCTTGATTAGTAGAGATTGAAACAAAGGCATTTACAAACATGTATTGATAAACAATGAGTAATTTACTCATTTATATGGATAATTGTTAAGCATAATTGTGTATGTAAATTTTCTAATTAAGTAAAAATAGTTTTAATTTTAAGTAGCATGCTCAAGTCAATGTCATCTATTTTAATAATTAATATAGTAATTACGCATTTGTTTTCTAAATATGTCAAAATGTTAAACAGACATACAAAAACAAGTCCAAACATTGTAAGTTATGTCTACTAACATGCTATTGAAATATAAACAAATGGAAATAAATTTTATACAATATTGCCAAAAAATTTTGTTTTGATAAGCTTCGAGGAAGTTCCGTCAACTGGTTGAAATACAAATCACTAACAACAAAACATTGACACAATATTAAAATAATTTTTAAACAAAAATTGATCACAGCTTTATAATCATGGTGACGGTTTCAAATAGAGACTCTTCAATTTCGTACAAACGGTTGTGGAATAGATATCTAAATGAAGAGATATACATGCATAAAAAAATTGCATGAATACTAAACGTAAGCAATGTTACAATTGTATCACTTGCTGCTGTTTCTTAAATATTGCACCGCTGAATGATCTAAGAAAATTGAAAGAAAAGTCCCTAAATACAAAGTTATTTTTTCTTTAGCACATCGAATCACAAAAGTTGCAGACAATTCAACAATTGCTTTCTCCGTGTGATTAAAGAGTCCATCTGGTAGCTGAGCTATTTGGTTGTATGATATATCCCTAGTAATTCAATGTTCATATAATTCAAATGATTGTCACTTGCCAACCAATCATGACTTACAGATTTCGTAAATTTGGAAGATGCCTGAATGCTCCAGCATGAACTTGCTTTATGCCACAATTGTGTAAGTTTCTCAAAATAGAAGAAAATAATATTATTAATTTAATAGATTTGATTTGCTGTTTTACATAAATGTATACAAATACTTACAGAGAGATAACCGCCGGCAAAATAAGGAAGTTTTCTTGGAGTTCATGTAGATTGTTGTTTTAGACATTAATCTTCCTAAAAATGATTAAATAATTTAACCAAGCCTTGTTTTGTGACTTCGTGGCTTACATTTCTCCACTTTGAAATCCAAGCCTTTCTAGCGTCTTTAAAGAGTTTCCATCTATTTGGCTACTTTGGATTTCGCTAATAGCAAATACTAATAATTATTGAGATAGAAATACGTAAATTTGTTCGCTTATTGATTAAACACACACACACTCACACACACACACACACACACACACACACACACACACACACACACACACACACACACACACACAAACACACTCACTCACTCACTCACACACACACACACACACACACACACACACACACACACACACACACACACACACACACACACACACACACATACATACTCACTAACTCACTCGCATACGCGCGCGCACACACACACACACACACACACACACACACACACACACACACACACACACACACACACACACACACACACACACACACACACACACACACACACACATACATACTCACTAACTCACTCGCATACGCGCGCGCACACACACACACACACACACACACACACACACACACACACACACACACACACACACACACACACACACACACACACACTCACACACACACACACATACATACTCACTAACTCACTCGCATACGCGCGCACACACACACACACACACACACACACACACACACACACACACACACACACACACACACACACACACACACACACACACACACGCGCACACACACACACACACACACACACACACACACACACAAACATACACACACACACACACACACACACACACACACACACACACACACACACACACACACACACACACTAACAAACATACATAAATAAATGCGCGCGTGCACATGCACCTAGGCACTCAAACACAAACACGCACGCACGCACGCACGCACGCACGCACAAAACCTTTACGCACAAGCGGATGCAAACATGCTTGGTAATTGTCATGACACTAACAGAGTCGAAAGAATTGGCAAGTCGGTAATGCCTCCACTTTCAATTCGAAGATTTACATCAACCATACCATCTAAACTCCTGCGCATATCACAGTTGATATCAAAAACTATACGTTTTAAATTAAATTAGAATATTCTACTTACAAAGTGCGCAAGTGTAGCAAATTGGACAAGTCACCAGACTTGATTGTGTGAATTCTATTTTGAGTCAATTGTCTATAAAAATTATCAGTTAGTCATGTGTGTATATATTAGAACTGATTAAACTCACAATTCTTGTATTTTATATTCGGACAAATCGAACAAATTTCTTTGAAAGAAATTAGTCACTGAAGTAATGCGGTTGTACTGTAGATAGCTAAAACCACATTAATTAAACACAGAAACGTGTATATACAATGTGTAGCACAACTGTGTTTATAGTAAAGTACAGTATTTTACTTACACTCCGACAACACATCGAGGTAGCCAGAATGGACTCGAAATCTTGTTGTAATTTCCTTTTCTGCAAAAGCAACAGAATTGTTTACATCATGATCTATATGCAGGCTGCGGCAGCAATAATTTAATGAATTTTTTCTAATAATGTTTAATACAACAGTAACACGTATTTTCAACTTTTTATGTTTGTGCCCAAAATTAAATCATTGATGTTAAAATTGTATAAAAAATAATATTTTAGGTGCATAAAACGTAAAAATATTGGGGTTTAAATTGAGAAAATAGCAAAAACGAAACATAGTGTCTAAACATACATAATTTATATTAATGATATATATACATATGACTTTGCGCTGCCGGCTTAGAAGCATACACGTCTGAATCCGCCCCTGTGTAGTGATCAAAGATAGTTTGCAAAGTCCAGTAGTCATTATCTAGCAACCAGCTAAAAATGCCAGGGTTCACGAGGGGGACAACACATGCCAGGTGCTTCTCCTTTCCACTTCATAGCGCCGCAGTTGACACACACGTTTGTCATAGAGCCAATACAACACGGAAGTGGATTAGAGACAGGTCGCATTTCTAGCTAGGGATTATAGCAGAAAGTATCTATAAATGCGTTTGATGGTATCATAGGTGATGTTGGCCATGAATGATTGCAGAGAATAAAAATGTCGTAGAGACTTGCAATCGTATAGCACTCCCGGACATTGCGCTGTCCCGTTGAATGAAATAAAGTCACGTGCAGTTAGATGAATCGTCTAGCACTCCCGGATATGGCGCTGTCTGAAATGAAGTCACGTGCAGTTAGACGAACCATCAGAGCAGAACTGGAAGGCACACGCAGTACTCACCCGTATAATCCATTCCCCTTATCTGACGAAGTCACGGGTCGTACCGACCCCCGTCATTTCAACAGTCCCGCTGAACGTCGTCTCTTCGAAGACGTTGCTGGCGTTTTGGGGAACAGGTGCATTAACCACGGCAGCTCCGTATCTAAGGAAGTAAGGAGTCGTATCGACTCTCGTCATTTCGACAGTCCCGTTGAACGCCGTTTCTTCGAAGACGTTGCTGGCGTTTCGGGGAACAGGTGCTTCAAACACGGCAGCTCCTCGACGGTCGTAGACTGGCAAACGACTGTGCGCCTATTTTTTTCAAGACCCGGATATCAGGAAAAATATCTTCTGTTTCCCAGCGTCGCCCGCAATAAACGACATGCTCAGCGCGTACCGTCAGACGTCGAGAACGGGCAGTCTAAATTTGGTGGAGATACGATCGCGTTCCGAAAATATTTGCGGGCGAGCGGAAGCGAGCGCGATCGGCAGGAAATGGCGTCGTCGTGGGAGAAGTCAGGAAGACGACCACAGTCTCACTTTCGACCGCAATGAGTTCGGCGTGCGCGAGGCAGATTCGGCCGAGATTGGACTCGCCGTCTTTGAGAAACATTCCAACAGACGGACACACAGACATACAGATAGACACACAGACAGACACCTCTCCTTTATGCAATACTACGCGAACGCTCGGGAGCGCCCACTTCTGTCTGTCCACATGTCTGTAACGCGCCGATCGACACGACGCCGGTCTCGGATCGTCGCGAAACGCAGTGGGCCGGTCAAGATCGCGAGTCCGAGACGAACGGTCGCGTCAGATTCCGCCTCGACCGTCTCCGACGGTCTGAGACGAGACTTTGGCGGTCTGAAATGAGATGCGCGGGAGTTTGTTTATTCAATTGAGCGAGTATGCGGGTGTGTAGGGCAAGATGCCCCCGCTGCAGTCGGAGTAAACCGACTCACGGGGCTTCTTTAGTGTGCGTGCGTCCGTCCGTGCATGTGTGTACGGAAGTTGCGTCTTCTCCACGAATAGATCATACCGTTTTAGGTGGATACTATAATACGCCAACCCACGCTTCCGCCTGTATGGATGGATGTCTGTAATGCGCCGATCGACACGACGCCCGTCTCCGATTTCGTGAAACGAGACATTGGCGTTCTGAAATGAGATGAGCCGGAGTTTGTTTGCTCAATCAATTAACAGAGTATGCGGGTGTGACGTGCGCTCGCCATGCAGCCACTGTACACGCCATCCAGAGTGCAAAATGCGCCGGCTCACCGGGCTGCTTTTGCGTGCGTGCGTGCGTGCGTGCTTGCGTGTGTCACGGAAGGTGCGTCTTCTTTGCAGAAGTGACGTGCAACGATTGCCACTACCCAGATTGCCACCGCTCATAGGGCGGATACATAGTACTAATGTAAATAGATTACTACATCTTACATGATTTGGAGGTTAGGAAATGCCAAGAAGTAGTCGCTATCGACGAATGGCACACTGCAATGTTCAAAGTTGCTAGAATAGGACACACAAAAGACACTCCACAGTCAGCTAACAAACGGATATACGACCTAGCTAGATAAACAACGACTACCGTGTCTTACAATTCAAGAACGTCCTGCACAGGAAACTCGTGGCTAGGTGGCAGGCCGTCGCTGAAGTCGCTGTTGCGGCAATCAACAGTTTTGGTGGGATAATTGCAGTCGCAAACATTGCATCCTTTCTCGGTCCAAATTCGTGGCCAATCTTGCTTTTGCTGCGAAGGCAGAGTGCGTAGCGAAGAGTTGCTTGATTGCGCGGTACAGTGAGTCGTCGTTGTGTCAGAAAACAGCCATAAGACTATCAGCATAATAGCAACCGTTGGAGAACGCATGGCAGACTGAAAGTCGACCAACCAAGCAGAGAAACTCTAGAGTTGCTGCCCGTATGTTTCTCTTGCTATACGGTCTATGTATATTCACGATAGGCGGTTTCGCTTTGCTACATCTTCACAGACTTCTGTATTGTTTGCAACGGATGCAATGAATTCCAAGACCTTGTAGATACCTTAGGTTTGCACAAACCTAAAAAAGGTGTTGCAATCGTAAAAGGAATGTTGTGAAATTGGTGTGACAGAAGTAAAGGGCCACGCTTGCACTCTAGAACACGGTATTGTTGTACTATATCTGAATGAGCAAAAGCAAAGTTTGTAAGGCAAATGTATATATGTAAAGATAATTCTAATCGTATTTTTGTTCTATATCTAAGAGACCTAAAAAGGTTTGTAGGGCAAATGTATATATGTAAAAATAATTATAATTGTATTTTTGCTCTAAATCTAAAAGAGCAAAAGCAAAGTTTATAGGGCAAATGTATATATGTAAAAATGATTATTATTGAATTTTTGTACTATATCTAAAAGAGCAAAAGTAAAGTTCATAAGGCAAATGTATATATGTAAAAATTATTTTAGATGATTTTTGTTCTATATCTAGAAGAGCAAAAGCAAAGTTTATATGGCAAATATATATATATATATGCAAAAATAATTTTAAGTAAAAGTTATATATTATTTTACGTGGTTTAGTATTACTACTAATTTATAATTATGATTTTTAAATTTATTCTCACATTTTGTATTTTTGACTTTGCAACGTGAGCCATAATTTTAATTGATCTTCAAAAATTTTAGTCATGTTTCTTCTGCAGCCGGCGTCGTTTCACGCCCTTCTTCATGTATACGCCGTAATACATAACCACACTGAAATTTGGCGTATTTCCATTTTCTAACAGCAAATACAAATTGAAGTAATTTTTTCATTTCCGGACATAATCGTTTTTTCAACCACTCTGCTCTTCTCCTACTCTGTAAGAGACATGAACAGCAGATTTGAGTACACAGACAAGTTAGTATGGAATAAGCCAGTCTAAGTCATTGGGTTTAAATTTGCAAGTAGAGTATATGCAATGGTCACGCCCTATAAGTATACAGGAGTAAGGTCGCTCCAGGGTCTCTATTCTTGAAAACAATAATTTTTTAAAACTGCAGTAAAGCATACATGTCATAGACGTGTACAGATTGTTTTTACATATGATATTAAATAACGGTATAACAACCATCTGCAATTACTGATGTTGTAGCAAAGTATCCACTAGATGATTTAAGCAAATGTACTTCGCTTTTTTCATCCTGTGTACCAGTGACCATAGTTTTAGTAAATTATTTTGCTTTTAACGTCTTTGACTTTTAAACCTTCAAAATGTTTTTGAATATTATTAGTGTAATATATAATATTTTGAGCCATCGTAAACTGAAATTCATACGAGAGCTTGCAAGTTACAGATGTCATAATTACTCTGCCATTAATTAATTAAAACTAATTACATAACAACAATACACCACCAGGACAGTTCTCCTTTAAATGATTTGCCCGGGCTAAGAACGGACTAATTGTCTTGTATTTAATATATAAATACTATATATATATATATATATATATATATATATATATATATATATATATATATATATATATATATATATATATATACTATATATATATATATAAATACTACACACACACACACACACACACACACACACACACACACACACACACACACACACACACACACACACACACACACACACACACACACACACACACACACACACACACACACACATATATATATAGACAAGGATTGATACTTTGACAGCACAGTTGCCTGTTGTTAATATTAGATTAAAAAATTTAATCTAAATACATTACTTTAATTAAGTCGTTGTGTCTCTTTCTTCGAGATGAAATTGGTATCTACAAACACACAAACAATGTTTTGGGCAAAGAGGCAATAAATTATTGATAGATATGAATATACAGCAATAATGGTAACAATATAGTTACATGTAAACATAGTCTGGAGGCAAGGTAGCTATAAAATATATTAATAAAGAATTATAAAATTTTTATTTAGCCAAGTAGTAAAATATTTGTGTATTAAATTCATAATTTTATTTATTATTTTGTTAAATGCTTTGATGTGTATCGTTAAAGTAGAAAATAAAAAGAGTAAAGTTTAATGTATAAATAGAATACATGAATTAACCTTAGAGTATAGAGATACTTATGCATGAAATCGCTCGGAGAGTAAAAGGGGTCTGATCCTCTACTGCCAAAATAAAATCATTATAATTCATGACATAATTTATCATTTGTTACTGCTAGTGGAGTTTCAACAGTCAAACGGTCAACTAGTCTCCATTACAAAAAACACGTTTCCGCTGTTTTAAACGAGTTGTTGCGCACTCGCTTCGCTCAAATATACAGGGAACGCGAAGTTACGTACATCGCAAGCAGTCTGTTAGGATTAGAATCTTTTTTTTGTGCGCTCAAGCTCATTTTGACGAGTTTCGCTACCTCGAGGTGTTTAAATTTTGTATGGAAAAGACGTCAAATGCGCTCGTCAGCGTAATGGAGGTAAAAATCGATTTATCAGATCGTTGTACCTCGTGTGACGAATCGTAGTGCAAGTTTTTTGATTCTACCCTTTAGTTTTGCCAACTTAATAAAAGAAGAAGGTTTGTAATGGCTTCAATACAGTTCTGGGCAAGTTGCAAGGTTGGATGGAAACATGCAAGTGAGCTAGACGTAAGCTACAGACAGTGTTTGTACACTTTAAGAGACGAATGGAGCTTGTTATGTTGTGCCGTCGCTTCTGACTAGGAGGAAAGGAATAGCGGAAGTGCAGAGTTACTCAAGAATGCACGTCTATTTGAAGGTGAGCCAGGAGTTTCGAATATTGTCACATTGCAGACGTAGCAATTAATGATGAAATGAAAATATAAAGGAAAGAGTTAATACAAATAATTTTTTTTCATGAAATTGGTCTGTGTAGGGAATCAGGCCTTATAATTATTAAGAAAGGTTTAGAGACAAGCCAGAAATTATGCTTGAAGCTCTCTATAATTATAAGTTATGTCTTGATTGGTTGGCTTCGGATTTGCTTGGAAACTAGAGCGTTTTGGATGAGTGAGACCAGGTACTGTGCTGAGATTGCCATCTGCGCATGCTTAGCGACTATTTGGCTTTTAACTAATTAAATCAACATCCGGTGTGCCGAAATTGTTATTTCAGGTATCATTGCAGTGACCGAAATGTTTGTTGACGCGCATGCGCTGCATGGAGGAGCGACGAGAACGCCTGACGAGGCTATGGCCTGCTGCGAAATTTGATTTGAGCATGCTCGAACATCTTGCTAGATCTCTGCACGCGGCACGTGGACAAAACAACTAGACAACAGTAAATGCGTGTATTTGTAGTAGAGATAAAATTAAAATATTTGAATTGTGTATTGTGAAATGTAAAATACTATTATTAAGTGTGGGCTTTTAATTAATTAATTCTAGCAGCTGCATGTCTTTCCCAATTTTACAAATCCAACAACTTCTGGTTGCTCTGAATGTCTACTAATAGCATGCACATTGAAATAAGAGTAACTCTACAAAGACAGTACCTCCAACAACAACAGCTCCATTTGACTCTGGGATACCTGTTTTATATATACAAGTGTCATATATCTCTAGAAATCTGTGGCATGTACCAATTCGGGAGATCAAAAAATTTAATTGGTATGTGGTAGAAGTCATTCAAATTGTAAACAGACGGGAGCAGTAAATAGATGTGTGTGTGCATGTGTGTGTGTGTGTGTGTGTGTGTGTGTGTGTGTGTGTGTGTGTGTGTGTGTGTGTGTGTGTGTCTGTCTGTGTCTGTATCTGTGTCTGTGTGTCTGTGTGTCTGTGTCTGTGTCTATGTCTGTGTCTGGCTATCTGTCTGTCTGTCTGTCTGTCTGTCTGTCTGTCTGTCTGTCTGTCTGTTAGTCTGTCTGTGTGTGTGTGTGTGTGTGTGTGTGTGTGTGTGTGTGTGTTTGTGTTATAACCGTATATCAATTTAGACGATAGAAAAGGATTATCTATCAATGGCTACATTTTCTTCAAAGCCAACTCGTCTGTACACGTGCAATGAGTAGTTCATATGTGAGCTAATGGACAGTAAAAATGGGTTTAATAGACCTACATGTGTTTTTGCGTTTGAAATTGAGAGACAAAACAATGTTATATTGACATACTAATTATACACGTCGCGATGATCACTAGTCGCTATTACTGCTAAATTATATCTAGCTCTTCATAAGCCATCATGCGGATAGCAGAGTATATACTTTCAATTTATCTTCACAACTGGCGGGAAGCTCATGATCATTGATAATTACAATGAACATTGCAAATGAACAAAACTAAAGTCAAAGTTTTAGTTAACTAGTCACTTTGACGCAAAATCATTTATTTATATATTTTTTATTAACCACATGCGTCACATGTTTTGCGACATAGGATGCGCCAAATAATAAACTTGCAACGTCCAGTACTCTTCTTGAATTTGCATATAAATGGGGACCACTTGTCAATGCATGTGTTTACTACACAGAAAGCATTACAAGCTACAACATCTGCAATGTCAATAAATACACTTGTAAGTATGAGCCGACCTTTCCATGCGATGAAGCTCATGCCATGTTTCCTCTTCACATCCGAGCACGAAATCCGAGGGTTATTCCCATTTGAATCGAGGAAAGCTTTAGGTTGAATGTTCGATATTTGCGAATTGGCACAAATTACGGCAGACAGAGTCACTTTCAATTTGTAAAAGTTGTACTTTTTGTGCAAAAGAGCAATCATATAATAGCAACTGTCTCTACAGAATGCATATAAATTCATACTAATCTATAGCAAACATACGCCTATAAGGACAACAAACATCAAAGAAGCTATAACAGCTGCGTAGTCTAATATAATTAGAGCCAAAAGCCAATGCTATAGTCAGAACACATGTAGTGTACTCTCATTTGTCTTCCGGCTCATCATCTGCAAAAGCAGACATTTCGTTTGCATGTTGTCCGAAAGATTGTGTGCTCAAACGTGTTTGTGTCTGAGTATTTTCGTCGGTAACGAAAAATATGAGCCACTGTAGAAGCTTGCAACTACCTTCGTTTTCACGAACCGCTTTCATAGCTTTATAGCCACAAAATACCAAACGCCCTGGCAGAAACAAAAATTCTAGAACGTCCATAACACGAGTTGATTAGTATAAAACATTTACCTAACAGAAATATAACAAAGAGAGCGTTGACGAGCATGACAACAATGGAGAACACTTTGCGATCATAAGCATTATCTACAGCGAGAATGTTAGAGGTCGCATCTTGCAGAGCAATTAGTGTTCCAAGCATGAGACTGAGGGAAATGACCATAAGGGAAAGAAGCTGCAGCAGCTGCTCTGATTTTCGCTTAATTGGTTTGAAGTGTGCATGAAGCACGAGGAAAACATTAGCAATCATTGCTGCTATGGCAACTCCAGAAAGACTTTTGCCACCAAAGTACTCGATTCCACATGTAAGCAGGAATTTTCTAACAATTTCTAATAATTCCCAAAACCAAAACTTTTCTTTGTAGTTTTCATCCAAAAACTGCAGAGAGTCGAGTATGTCATCTTTAGCACTATTTCGTCTGTTGCGGAGAGGAATAAATTCGTCATCATCATCCGAAGTATTACTTGGAATTTTGTGCCTTTTATAAAGACCAAACAGCAGCAGTAGAGGTAAAACCAGTACGTAGACAGACATAGACCAGCAAATTAGAAAGAGAACTCTGTGATTTCCTTGTGATGAGTAATTGCATTCTATACTCATGTCGATCTTTAGGTACCAAGGACAGTCCTGCTGACCACGGTAATGACAAATCTGATGGCATGTCCACACTTTGTATGGTAGAGTGGACATAATCTGAGCCGTCGCGGATGGATAACCGAGAAACATAATCCACCAGCTGTTTCTCATGCACGATCTCCTGGCTAGAGAACGACTCCTGTCGTCACTTCGCAAGCGTGGGCAACAATACGACACGGCACAATAACGAATCCAGTAGTATGCGAAGACCAATAGTACAAGCAGACATTGACCCGTCACATTGACGATTGTCTTTTGCAGAGCGTTAAGGCGCAAGCGCGAACTAAGACAAGATGGAGTGGCTATCTCTATAACGTTCAGTTCGATGGATTTTAACCAAGCGCCGGCAGCGAGGAGAATCTCAGGCCAAGGTACATAGCGCAGAGCTGAAAGAACGCCAGCCATAACTTGAACAAATCCTACAATTATCTTGACTTTGGAGGCGATTTGATCGACAACGGTAGCCGCTTGTCGTTTACCTCTCGTTGCCAGTTTGTCTACCTTGAAGAGAAGAAACAGGAAAAGTACAAAGAGCAACGCGATAAAAGCTAGTTGCAAACAACTGCGCCAAACGGGTGGACACTTGACGCACTCGCTCGACCAAAAGAAATATCCGTTGTCGCATAGAGAACAGAGCGGACCGGAATATCCCTTCCTACACATTTCTTCATTTGTCACACCACCATTACAACTCTTTGCCAGAGGACAGCGATAGACGATTGGTAAGTTTCCCTTAAAACTAACCGATTCATTGCTATACGAGTCATCTCTGAATTGTATTTCTTTAACAAACTGCACAAAGTTTTCTTGATCGCTTGAGTGTTCCCAAGACCACCAGTATCCACTCATAACTGTAGGAAAGTCATTTTGACAGGCAAGTCCTTCAGATGTGGCATTACATGCAAAGCAAGAACCGAATCTGTCAAGTCTGTAGTAACCGTCGAGACAAGGACAGGCTCTGAATCCAGCATGAACTTTGGTGTTTGTGCCAGTCGGACAAACCATGCAATCTCGTTGACTTCGACCAGGAATCCGAAATGGTTGGACAAAAGTACCGTCTACACACTTCTTGCATTCTTTTTGTCCAGTTTCATTTTGATACCAGCCACCTAGAGCAGAGAAACATTCATACAAGTTTGCGAGCCGTGCGTGCTTGTTTGTGTGTGTGTGTGTGTGTGTGTGTGTGTGTGTGTGTGTGTGTGTGTGTGTGTGTGTGTGTGTGTGTGTGTGTGTGTGTGTGTGTTCTCAATCACCTGCTGGACAAAATTTGCAAATACCGAGTTTACCACTTTTCCCATCAGAAATAATAGCATTTGTTCCTGATGGGCATTCGATGCATTCGTAGTCGTATGGCTGTTTTACAGTTTCATAGCACGAAAACCCACTTTGAGAATAAGTGTATGCAGACGGTCTGCTGAGATGCTCCATGACAACTCCATTGCCTTCAGTTGCACATTGTCTATTGAGAAATCATATGAGCACAAAACTTACTCTTAACTTCTTGTAATTTGGTCTGTTTTACGTATCTATTTTGTCACTGACTCGTGGCAATCGTTTCAACTTGCAGCAATTTAACCAACTATATAGCAAAAATGTCAAACATGTTAAACAATTAAATATTTGCAACATTGCTTCTTGTAACTAACACTGTGCAATTGCTCAAATGCACAAACAAGTCCATTGGCAGAGATATTAAATTGTTGTCAATCAAGTATCTAAACATCATGTATATTATAAAATGTTAATAAATGTTTATTGCTTCTCACAATTTTTTCAATGATTTTAGCATGTTCAGCGATCCGGCTTCAATATGTTCCATTTCGTTTCTCATAAGGTATCTGTAAAACTTTATATATTAATAGTGTGCTGTAAATACAAGTGAATTGATTTGAATATCGGTACACTTCACGAAGAAAAAAGAGGTTGGTGAAAAAGTAACTTTTAATCGTTTTCAGTTGATTTCCCACAAGATATCTAAAATAGGAAGAAGCACTTGAATCAATTCTAAATACAGTCATGCCTATACTCAAATATCGTAAATGGACATAACTCAAGAGGTGACTGCAATATGAATGTGGTATGACAACTTGTTTTCCAAATTTCTTCTGTCAATAACTAAGTCATCGTGGGGTACATGTGCATGCATAGCCGTTATGGTTGAAAGTCTATATTTGTAAGTAAAGTTCTGATATCTTTGCACAGTTTACACAATTTAATGTACTAGAAGTAGATCATTATAGAAAAGAATTTTCCTGCCATGCCAATGTATGGACACAAACATTTTAGTATAGACATAAAACTATTTAGATATAGATTTGTTTATACGCATGCTCATAATATATTTCAATTTTTAATTTGTATATTTTAATTTTTTGATTTTAATTTGAAGGGTTTCTTTTTAATGGTTTAATTTTTAAATTAAATATTATTTATTACTTTATATTTTCAAGTTTCAATTTTGATCTAATTTAGTTGGCCATTGTTGATCATGAGTTTAGCCAGTTCATCAAAACGGCCAATGAGAGTCAGCTAATGAGAGATTATGTGACTTAGTGCTATTATTATTATTGTACAGGTTCTTGATTAGTAGAGATTGAAACAAAGGCATTTACAAAAATTTATTGATAAATAATGAGTAATTTACTCATTTATAAAAATATTTGTTAAGTATAATTGTGTATGTAATTTTTCTAATTAAGTAAAAATAGTTTTAATTTTAAGTAGCATGCTCAAGTCAATGTCATCTATTTTAATAATTAATATAGTAATTACGCATTTGTTTTCTAGTTATGTCAAAATGTTAAACAGACATACAAAAAAGTCTAAACATTGTAAGCTATGTCTACTAACATGCTATTGAAATGTAAACAAATGGAAATAAATTTTATACAATATTGCCAAAAAATTCTGTTTTGATAAGCTTCGAGGAAGTTCCGTCAAATTGTTGAAAGACAAATCACTAACAACAAAACATTGACACAATATTAAAATAATTTTTAAACAAAAATTGATCACAGCTTTATAATCATGGTGACGGTTTCAAATAGAGACTCTTCAATTTCGTACAAACGGTTGTGGAATAGATATCTAAATGAAGAGATATACATGCATAAGGAAATTGCATGAATACTAAACGTAAGCAATGTTACAATTGTATCACTTGTTGCTGTTTCTTAAATATTGCACCGCTGAATGATCTAAGTAAATTGAAAGAAAAGTCCCTAAATACAAAGTTATTTTTTCTTTAGCACATTGAATCACAAAAGTTGCAGACAATTCAACAATTGGTTTCTCCGTGTGATTAAAGAGTCCATCTGGTAGCTGAGCTATTTGGTTGTATGATATATCCCTAGTAATTCAATGTTCATATAATGCAAATGATTGCCACTTGCCAACCAATCATGACTTACAGATTTCGTAAATTTGGAAGATGCCTGAATGCTCCAGCATGAACTTGCTTTATGCTACAATTGTGTAAGTCCCTCAAAATAGAAGAAAATAATATTATTAATTTAATAGATTTGATTTGCTGTTTTACATAAATGTATACAAATACTTACAGAGAGATAACCGCCGGCAAAATAAGGAAGTTTTCTTGGAGTTCATGTAGGATGTTGTTGTGGACATTAAATTTGCTAAAAATGATTAAATAATTTAACCAAGCCTTGTTTTGTGACTTCGTGGCTTACATTTCTCCACTTCGAAATCCGAGCCTTTCTAGCGTCTTTAAAGAGTTTCCATCTATTTGGCTACTTTGGATTTCGCTAATAGCAAATACCAATAATTATTGAGATAGAAATACATAAATTTGTTCGCTTATTGATTAAACACACTCTCTCTCTCTCTCTCTCTCACACACACACACACACACACACACACACACACACACACACACACAAACACACACACACACACACACACACACACACACACACACACACACACACACACACACTCACACACACATACACACACAAACACACACACACACACACACACACACACACACACAAAAACACATTCACTCACTCACTCACACACACACACACACACACACACACACACACACACACACACACACACACACACACACACACACACACACACACACTCACACACACATACACACTCACTCACTCGCTCACTCACATACGCACACACACACACACACACACACACACACACACACACACACACACACACACACACACACACACACACACACACACACACAAACACATTCACTCACTCACACACACACACACACACACACACACACACACACACACACACACACACACACACACACACAGACACACAGACACACACACTCACACACACACACACACACACTCACTCAGTCGCTCACTGACATACGCGCACACACACACACACACACACACACACACACACACACACACACACACACACACACACACACACACACACACACACACACACACACACACACACACACACACACACACACACACACACACACACACACACACACACACACACACACACACACACACACACACACACACTCTAACAAACATACCTAAATACATGCGCGCGTGCACATGCACCTAGGCACTCAAACACAAACACGCACGCACGCACGCACAAAATCGTGTACGCACAAGCGGATGCAAACATGCTTGGTAATTGTCATGACACTAACAGAGTCGAAAGAATTGGCAAGTCGGTAATGCCTCCACTTTCAATTCGAAGATTTACATCAACCATACGATCTAAACTCCTGCGCATATCACAGTTGATATCAAAAACTATACGTTTTAAATTAAATTAGAATATTCCACTTACAAAGTGCGCAAGTGTAGCAAATTGGACAAGTCACCAGACTTGATTGTGTGAATTCTATTTTGAGACAATTGTCTATAACAGTTATCAGTTAGTCATGTGTGTATATACTAGAACTGATTATACTCACAATTCTTGTATTTTATATTCGGACAAATCGAACAAATTTCTTTGAAAGAAATTAGTCACTGAAGTAATGCGGTTGTACTGTAGATAGCTAAAACCACATTAAGTAAATACAGAAACGTGTATATACAATGTGTAGCACAACTGTGTTTATGGTAAAGTACAGTATTTTACTTACACTCTGATAACACATCGAGGTAGCCAGAATGGACTCGAAATCTTGTTGTAATTTCCTTTTCTGCAAAAGCAACAGAATTGTTTACATCATGATCTATATGCAGGCTGCGGCAGCAATAATTTAATGAATTTTCTAATAATGTTTAATGCAACAGTAACACGTATTTTCAACTTTTTATGTTTGTGCCCAAAATTAAATCATTGGTGTTAAAATTGTATAAAAAATAATACTTTAGGTGCATAAAACGTAAAAATATTTGGGTTTAAAATTGAGAAAATAGCAATAACAAAACATAGTGTCTAAACATATATAATTTATATTAATGATATATATATATATATATATATATATATATATATATGACTTTGCGCTGCCGGCTTAGAAGCATACACGTCTGAATCCGCCCCTGTGTAGTGATCAAAGATAGTTTGCAAAGTCCAGTAGTCTTTATCTAGCAACCAGCTAATATGCCCGGGTTCGCCAGGAGGACAACACATGCCAGGTGCTTCTCCTTTCCACTTCATAGCGCCGCAGTTGACACACACGTTTGTCATAGAGCCAATACAACACGGAAGTGGATTAGAGACAGGTAGCATTTATAGGTAGGGATTATAGCAGAAAGTATCTATAAATGCGTTTGATGGTATCATAGGCGATGTTGGCCATGAATGATTGCAGTGAATAAAAATGTCGCGTATAGACTTGCAATCATATAGCACTTCCGGATATTGCGCTGTCCCGTTGAATGAAATAAAGTCAAGTGCAGTTAGATGAATCGTCTAGCACTCCCGGATATGGCGCTGTCTGAAATGAAGTCACGTGCAGTTAGACGAACCATCAGAGCAGAACTAAAAGGTACACGCAGTACTCACCCGGATAATCCATTCCCCGTATCTGACGAAGTCACGTGTCGTACCGACTCTCGTCATTTCGACAGTCCCGCTGAACGTCGTCTCTTCGAAGACGTTGCTGGCGTTTTGGGGGAACAGGTGCACTAAACACGGCAGCTCCGTATCTAAGGAAGTAAGGAGTCGTACCGACTCTCGTCATTTCGACAGTCCCGTTGAACGCCGTTTCTTCGAAGACGTTGCTGGCGTTTCGGGGAACAGGTGCTTCAAACACGGCAGCTCTTCGACGGTCGTAGACTGGCAAACGACTGTGCGCCTATTTTTTTCAAGACCCGGATATCAGGAAGAATATCTTCTGTTTCCCAGCGTCGCCAGTAGCGTAGCTCAAGAGGTTTCCATGGGGTCTGGAAACCCCCCAAGCAACAGCCGTCTAATATCAACTCATTGTCTTACGTCACACCTTCTCCCGTACAGTTTTTGATATAGATTCGGCAGTGATTCCTGTGGTGTACTGTACACCCTACATACGCTCCGTGACCGGCAGGGACGTCAAGGCACGCCTAACGCGCGCTAGTGTTCCAACTTTGCACGTGGCGGGCACCTTTCCTAGTCTCCTGACACGTGAAGAGAGGGAATTTCCGAAAGTGACTGTGGACAATGAAGAGGCGTTCTAAAGACCAACTGACCATCAGTGCTCTCTTTGAAGCTGCTAGAAAGAGATCTCGAGGCGGGGACCCCACTCAAGAGAGTGTAGATTCCGAGCGGGCATCGTCGCATTCCATCAATTTGGAACTGAACCCAATGACAAGTGAAGCATATGAAACTGCAGACCTCAGTATAGAAGTCACTGGATCTGGTGGCAGCGGGGATCATGTAAGCGATCGTGTTGAAGTGCTTGCATTTGTCAATGGGGATGAACGTGATCCTGCTGAAGCCTGCAGAGCGATTAGTGAGTGTACTGCAGTCGGCGGCTGTACAGTAATAAATAGTGTATCGTATGATGTCGTAGGAAACGATGTTGGAGAACTGGTAGATCCAAACAAACTGCAGGATGATACAAAGCTCTCCTTGCTGTTGGGTCATTTTGTTCCAGACAGCCACTTTCCGTTTCCTCCTCGGCAAGAGAAGAAGAGTGGGCGAGATACCAAGCGCTATTTTCAATTACAATGGCTTGAAAAGTATAACTGGCTAGTTTATTCTCCAAGCCAAAATGGTGGATATTGTCTACCTTGTGCACTTTTCAGCACTGATCAATCAACAGGCCAGCTCTGCAAACAAGCAATGGTAAAGTTCACCAAAGCGTCTGAGACCCTTAGAAAGCATGACCAACAGGAATGTCATAAGGTCTGCTGTACCAGGGCCAGCCATTTCATTGCAACCAGGAGACATGGTCAGGCAAATATTCTTCAGCTTGTCGTAGACCAAGGGAGTAAGCAAAAACAGGAAAATATAGCCAAGCTTTGTGCCTTGATCAAGACTGTAGAGTTTTGTGGACGCCAGAACATTTCTTTGCGTGGCCACAGAGAGAAAGGATTTACTTGGGACCCCAACGAACAGTTAGCATGTAATCCTGGAAACTTTCTAGCTCTATTGCGTTTTCGTGTGGACGCAGGTGATGAACACTTGTTGAGGGACTTCCATATGTCTCAGTCTGCTCGAGGACTACGTGCGTCTTACCTGAGCCCAACAATACAGAACGAGTTGATTGAGTGCTGTGGGAAGGTTATACAAGAAGACATATTGAGAGATGTCAGAAAAGCACCATTTTTCTCAGTGTGTGCAGACAAATCTGCTGATGCCAGCAACCAAGAACAGTTGCCCCTGGTTCTTCGTTTCGTCGATGAGTCTGGACTCATTCGTGAAGAGTTGGCTGAATTTCTCTGTTGCTCTGATGGCACCACCGGGCTAGCTTTAGCTAATCTGCTACTGACCACAATGACGGAAATGGGCTTGCAGCCAAAAGAGAAGCTTCGTGGACAAGGCTACGACGGTGCAGGGAATATGGCTGGACCTTTGCAGGGTTGTGCAAGCAGAGTAACTGCAGAATGCCCAAAAGCGCTGTACCTCCATTGCAGTGCACATTGTCTCAACCTGTGTATAATAAGGCTAAGCAAACTGCCTTTCATCCAGTCTATGTGGTCATCATTGTTAGACGTCAACATCTTTTTCAAATATTCACCAAAGCGTGCTCATGCTATGGCTGAGATAGTTCATGAATGGCGTCAAGGAGAGGGTGGCGACTCAAAGAAAAAGTTGGTTGATTTGTGCAAAACAAGGTGGGTAGCGCGACATGAAGCCCTTGTCGTGTTTGCTGAGCTTTATCCAGCTGTTTTAACGACGTTGGAGACAATCAGCAGAAACAGGGGTGGAACAGTTACATGGAACGCTACTAGCTCCTCCTCTGCTACATCTCTCCACAATAACCTAACCCAGTTCCGATTTCTTGCAACATTTGTGATAACATCAAAATTGATGGCTGCAATTCAAAGCCTAACATCAAGTCTCCAAGAGAAAGCCACAGATGTTGCAAAGGCTTACAAACACGTCGCTAGAGTCATCTCCGTTCTTCAAGATATGCGGGACAACATCAACGACAGGCATGGTGAATGGTGGACAGACGTTCAGGCTTTGTGTCTGAAGACTGGAGTGCAAGAGAGTCTCCCAAGATATTGCAGTAGGCAGACGTACCGTGGGAACATTCCAGCGCAAACGCCAGTTGACTACTATCGCCTGAACGTGAGTATACCGCTACTAGATGACATTATTTCGCAAATGAATATCCGGTTTGGAAACCTTCAACAACTAGCTATGAAAGGAATGTCATTTATGCCGACGATTTTGCTACGTGATGCTTCAGCCAAAGCAGATATTCTTGAATTTGGAAAGGCATATCAAAGTGATTTTCCTACTGCGAGTCCGAACTTGGATGCGCTGTCTGCAGAAATTGACTTGTGGATTGCCATACTGAAATCACTGCCCATTTCAGAGCACCCCGCTACTGTAGCAGAAGCGTTGCGTTTGGCAATGGGTAATCCACTAATTCCAACTGTGTCGAGGCTATTGCGCCTTGTCTGCACCTGGCCTGTGACGTCCTGTGAGTGCGAGCGGTCTATAAGTGCTCTCAATCGCGTCAAGACATCTCTCCGGGCATCCATGTCGCAGATCCGATTCAACGGACTTGTCATGCTGCATGTCCATTACAACAGGAAGTTGTCACACTTGGACGTGATCCGCTTATTTTCTGCCAGGAACCCGAGAAAGATTATTCTCCCAAACTTTGGAGAGCCATACTCAGACAGTGAACTAGCTAACACTTTTGTACTGGATACTGATTCACCAGAAGACACGTGGGACACTGAGCTAGACAGCTAAATGACTTAGTTTACAATTTTGAAGTTGTGTGAAACGTTTATGCTATTATCATATTCACTACAGATATCAAGCTCGTAAGATTTGGAAACCCCTCTGGAAACCCTTGAGCTACGCCCCTGGTCGCCCGCAATAAACGACATGCTCAGCGCGTACCGTCCGACGTCGGGAACGGGCAGTCTAAATTCGGTGGAGATAAGATCGCGTTCCGAAGATATTTGCGGGCGAGCGGAAGCGAGCGCGATCGGCAGGAAATGGCGTCGTCGTGGGAGAAGTCGGGAAGACGACCACAGACTCACTTTCGACCGCAATGAATTCGGCGTGCGCGAGGCAGATTCGGCCGAGATCGGACTCGCCGTCTTTGAGAAACATTCCAGCAGACGGACACACAGACATACAGCTAGACACACAGACAGACACCTCTCCTTTATGCAATACTACGCGAACGCTCGGGATCGCCCACTTCTGTCTGTCCACATGTCTGTAACGCGCCGATCGACACGACGCCGGTCTCGGATCGTTGCGAAACGCAGTGGGCCGGTCAAGATCGCGAGTCCGAGACGAACGGTCGCGTTGGATTCCGCCTCGACCGTCTCCGACGGTCTGAGACGAGACTTCGGCGGTCTGAAATGAGATGCGCGGGAGTTTGTTTATTCAATTGAGCGAGTATGCGGGTGTGTAGTGCAAGATGTCCCCGCTGCAGTCGAAGTAAACCGGCTCACGGGGCTGCTTTTGCGTGCGTGCGTCCGTCCGTAGCCTCGGCCTCCCAGACCCGTGTAGCGCCGATACAAAATCGTCCTCCACGGGTCTGGGATGGTACCGCCTCTTCTCAATATATTGCGGTTGGTCCTAGGACCAGCATTAGTGTTCAGTTTCATAATGCATACCTTTCCAATTACAGCTGTATTCAACGAAGACATCTCATGCCTATCTGCTGTCTACCAAAAACTACACTGTACACAAACGACGACTTGTAGTGCGCTCTTCACGCAAACTCACGTCCCTACACGTCGTGGTTTGTATTCTGCGCCTGTCAACGGCAGTAACGACACCTAGTAGAGCCGTTCGTTCGAACCGATGCTTCGACATCTACACTAGCCAGCCAGCTGCATTCTCAACGACTTCATGATCACGTCTACTACACAGAGTCTTGCGGAGAATTCACGGCGAACTTTTGTCGCGATTTCGCGGCAAGTCGCATCGAATCCGGACGATCGAGTCACAGCGGATGCGCGCATCGCAAATTTTCATCGCGAATTCGAAGCTCCACGCGCGACTAGCAGCTACTCGCAGCGGATTCACGGCGATCAGACACATGCCGATCGCGTCCGCGGCACCACTAGTAAAGAAAGTGCTTCCTAACGTCCCGTTCGCGTTCCCTACTAACACACAAATGATAAAACCGTAGCTACTGTAAACACAAAGGTACCCGTGCAGCAGGATGCGACACGATGTTCTAGCGCGACATGTCTTCGTCGTTCTTGTATTACGGCCGTAATTGGAAAGGTATGCATTTATGAAACTGAACACTAATGCTGGTCCTAGGACCAACCGCAATATATTGAGAAGAGGCGGTACCATCCCAGACCCGTGGAGGACGATTTTGTATCGGCGCTACACGGGTCTGGGAGGCCAAGGCTAGTCCGTCCGTGCATGTGTGTACGGAAGTTGCGTCTTCTCCACGAATAGATCATACCGTTTTAGGTGGATACTATAATACGCCAACCCACGTTTCCGCCTGTATGGATGGATGTCTATAATGCGCCGATCGACACGACGCCCGTCTCCGATTTCGTGAAACGAGACATTGGCGTTCTGAAATGAGATGAGCCGGAGTTTGTTTGCTCAATCAATTAAAAGAGTATGCGGGTGTGACGTGCGCTCGCCATGCAGCCACTGTACACGCTATCCAGAGTACAAAATGCGCCGGCTCACCGGGTTGCTTTTGCGTGCGTGCGTGCGTGCGTGCGTGCGTGCGTGCGTGCGTGCGTGCGTGCTTGCGTGTGTCACGGAAGGTGCGTCTTCTTTGCAGAAGTGACGTGCAACGATTGCCACCGCCCATAGGGCGGATACATAGTACTAATGTAAACAGATTACTACATCTTACATGATTTGGAGGTTAGGAAATGCCAAGAAGTAGTCGCTATCGACGAATGGCACACTGCAATGTTCAAAGTTGCTAGAATAGGACACACAAAAGACACTCCACAGTCAGCTAACAAACGGATATACGACCTAGCTAGATAAACAACGACTACCGTGTCTTACAATTCAAGAACGTCCTGCACAGGAAACTCGTGGCTAGATGGCAGGCCGTTGCTGAAGTCGCTGTTGCTGCAATCAACAGTTTTGGTGGGATAATTGCAGTCGCAAACATTGCATTTTTTCTCAGTCCAAATTCGTGGCCAATCTTGCCTTTGCTGCGAAGGCAGAGTGCGTAGCGAAGAGTTGCTTGATTGCGCGGTACAGTGAGTCGTCGTTGTGTCAGAAAACAGCCATAAGACTATCAGCATAATAGCAACCGTTGGAGAACGCATGGCAGACTGAAAGTCGACCAACCAAGCAGAGAAACTCTAGAGTTGCTGCCCGTATGTTTCTCTTGCTATACGGTCTATGTATATTCACGATAGGCGGTTTCGCTTTGCTACATCTTCACAGACTTCTTTATTGTTTGCAACGGATGCAATGAATTCCAAGACCTTGTAGATACCTTAGGTTTGCACAAACCTAAAAACAATGTTGTGATCGTAAAAGGAACGTTGTGAAATTGGTGTGACAGAAGTAAAGAGCCACGCTTGCACTCTAGAACACGGTATTGTTGTACTATATCTAAATGAGCAAAAGCAAAGTTTGTAAGGCAAATGTATATATGTAAAAATAATTCTAATCGTATTTTTGTTCTATATCTAAGAAACCTAAAAAGGTTTGTAGGGCGAATGTATATATGTAAAAATAGTTATAATTGTATTCTTGTTCTAGATCTAAAAGAGCAAAAGCAAAGTTTATAAGGCAAATGTATACATGTAAAAATTATTTTAGATGATTTTGTTCTATATCTAGAAGAGCAAAAGCAAAGTTTATATGGCAAATATATATATATATATATATGCAAAAACAATTTTAAGTAAAAAGTTATATATTATTTTACGTGGTTTAGTATTACTACTAATTTATAAATATGATTTTTAAATTTATTCTTACATTTTGTATTTTTGACTTTGCAACGTGAGCCATAATTTTAATTGATCTTTAAAAATTTTAGTCATGTTTCTCCTGCAGCCGGCGTCGTTTCACGTCCTTCTTCATGTATAAGCCGTAATACATAACTACACTGAAATTTGGCGTATTTCCATTTTCTAACAGCAAATACAAATTGAAGTGATTCTTTCATTTCCGGACATAATCGCTTAATGCACCTCTACGCCGTCCAATGGACTCTCTACCGCGTAAACTGCTACGCGTTCTTTCAATTATCTTTTTCTGATGTACTCAAATTATTTGAGAGAACGGATGAGTTCAATTTCTGTTAGTTCAAATCCGGCCATCAGTTCATATATACAACTACGTTCGCTTTCTCGTCGGCAAAGCAATTTCTAATATACTGCACCTAAAAATTTACAAATTTTAAAATAATAAAATTTTAAATTTTGATTTTTTAAAAAATTAAAATTTGAAAATTTAATTTAAATATTACAAATATTTTAACGTTAAATTAAATATTAAAAATTTTAATACAAAAAATTGAAATACTAAATTTTAAAATTTGAAATTTGAAATAACCGAAAAATCCACTGATCACATAGGTGCCTAAAAATCAAACTTTAAAAAATAAATCTAAGAATAACAATAATCAAACATAATAGATGACAAATCATTTAACAAAAAAATTAAAACCAGAATAAAAATTAAAAATTAGAAATTAAAAATTAAAATTAAACTTTAATATACACAAAAATTTTAAATAGCAATGCAAAAAAAATTAAAAATTTAAAATTGAAACATAAAACTTTAAAATTGAAATGTAGAAAATTAAATGGCCTGACAACCCACTGCTCTATAACATCACCATTTTTCAACTTGCACCCCTAACTGTCGCTTCAATACACACTATATAGCAACAGAAACATTTTATCAATAGACTCTCACTAGCTAGTTGTTGCATATACGATTGACGCGCGCAGATCTCGAGCTAGACGACCCACTAGCCACTGACGCCGCTCGCAATAGATCGAGATAGTAGTAGCTTCGAACAGGCCCTAGCCGTGATATTTCACTGAACATGATCAGCTAAAAATTCTCTATGCCAGCATGTCGCTGTTGAAGCGCAAGGCCGGCAGTGAAACACATCAACACTTAACAAAAACTAACCATAGAAAGTTTCAAGCGTATTGCTATTATGCATGCGTAAAATTACGTTGACTTATATCTCGTACAACGAAACACCTGTGTATGGAGGTAATGCGTCGGAAACAGAACGAAAGTTATTTGGCAATTATCTTGATGGTCAGTAAAGTGTTTACTAAGTAGCTGTATACTATGGCATTTACAAACTTTAAGTAAAATCTCGCTAAATTGTTCAAGTTTGCAAAAATCTTTTTCTTTTCTACATTTGCTACTGATTTAACTTATTCAAGAAAGTTCGTGTTTTTCCTAGCAGCGTGAAGTCTACACCCAATTTCTAGAGGTTAGGCTAATTCACTGGATTATAGCACTTTCATAGTTTTTTAAGCCATCTGATCGTGGTAATTTACGTCACTCAATTTTCTCGAGTTGTAAGACTAATTTGCTATTGATGTAATTGTAGTAAAGCGGGTTCAAGTAACAAGTCACGAACACTACACGTTTATACTCTTGTGTGTGTGTGTGTGTGTGTGTGTGTGTGTGTGTGTGTGTGTGTGTGTGTGTGTGTGTGAGTGTAGATGCATGATTTGTAATTAGCAAAAACACATCTATAACAAGTTTAGTAATGGTTTAAATTAAAAGTTATCAAATACAAATGTTAACAAATGTCTTCTAAAAATATAATTACTTATGTTACAATTTAAAAAACATTTACTTATATATTTATATACTAATTTTCAAAATCATTAAAGAAGCGCCGATTAATTATCCTGGCGTGTTTATTGCATATTTTTCAAAGAGTAAATTGCATACAAAGCTTTTGAAGTTTTGTGTGTATGTCGTTTGATTCATTTACCAGGTCGTAAAAAATGCGTGACATGTTTGTATGCATTAGTTTACTGTGCCATTTGTTTATGAGCACACTTACCCAGTTGTACTGTAAATGTAGCTTTCCAGGACGTTTATTTAGACGACCGTATAATATGAAGTTTATGAAAGTAGTAGACTGCATGTCAGGAAATGCATAGACTGTAGAAGAGTTTATAAACTTTTATTTAAATTTTATGTAGATATGATATCTATATAAAGACTTTCTTTGAGAAAATGCACAATGTTTAGGCTCACAATTTCTCTCTCTCATCTATGAATTATAAGTTTTCAAATATCTTTTTAGGCCAAATAATACACGTTAGCTGGTTATAATTCCAATTTGTAAAAGTTGTCCTTTTTTGTGCAAAAGAGCAATCATATAATATCAACTGTCTCTACAGAATGCATATATATTCATACTAATCTATAGCAAACATACGCCTATAAGGACAACGAACATCAAAGAAGCTATAACAGCTGCGTAGTCTAATATAATTAGAGCAAAAAGCCAATGCTATAGTCAGAACACATGTAGTATACTCTCATTTGTCTTCCGGCTCATCATCTGCAAAAGCAGACATTTCGTTTTCATGTTGTCCGAAAGATTGTGTGCTCAAACGTGTTTGTGTCTGAGTATCTTCGTCGGTAACGAAAAATATGAGCCACTGTAGAAGCTTGCAACTACCTTCGTTTTCACGAACCGCTTTCATAGCTTTATAGCCACAAAATACCAAACGCCCTGGCAAAAACAGAAATTCTAGAACGTCCATAACACGAGTTGATTAGTATATAACATTTACCTATCAGAAATATAACAAAGAGACCGTTGACGAGCATGACAACAATGGAGAACACTTTGCGATCATAAGCATCTTCTACAGCGAGAATGTTAGAGGTCGCATCTTGCAGAGCAATTAGAGTTCCAAGCATGAGACTGAGAGAAATGACCGTAAGGGAAAGAAGCTGCAGCAGCTGCTCGGATTTTCGCTTAATTGGTTTGAAGTGTGCATGAAGCACGAGGAAAACATTAGCAATCATTGCTGCTATGGCAACTCCAGAAAGACTTTTGCCACCAAAGTACTCGATTCCACATGTAAGCAGGAATTTTCTACCAATTTCTAATAATTCCCAAAACCAAAACTTTGCTTCGTAGTTTTCATCCAAAAACTGCAGAGAGTCGAGTATGTCATCTTTAGCACTATTTCGTCTGTTGCGGAAAAGAATAAATTCGTCATCATCATCCGAAGTATTACTTGGAATTTTGTGCCTTTTATAAAGACCAAACAGCAGTAGTAGAGGTAAAACCAGTACGTAGACAGACATAGACTAGCAAATTAGAAAGAGAACTCTGTGATTTCCTTGTGATGAGTAATTGCATTGTATACTCATGTCGATCTTTAGGTACCAAGGACAGTACTGCTGACCACGGTAATGACAAATCTGGTGGCATGTCCACACTTTGTATGGTAGAGTGGACATAATCTGAGCCGTCGCGGATGGATAACCGAGAAACATAATCCACCAGATGTTTCTCATGCACGATCTCCTGGCTAGAGAGCGACTCCTGTCGTCACTTCGCAAGCGTGGGCAACAATACGACACGGCACAATAACGAATCCAGTAGTATGCGAAGACCAATAGTACAAGCAGACATTGACCCGTCAGATTGACGATTGTCTTTTGCAGAGCGTTAAGGCGCAAGCGCGAACTAAGACAAGATGGAGTGGCTATCTCAATAACGTTCAGTTCGATGGATTTTAACCAAGCGCCGGCAGCGAGGAGAATCTCAGGCCAAGGTACATAGCGCAGAGCCGACAGAACGCCAGCCATAACTTGAACAAATCCTACGATTATCTTGACTTTGGAGGCGATTTGATCGACAACGGTAGCCGCTTGTCGTTTACCTCTCGTTGCCAGTTTGTCTACCTTGAAGAGAAGAAACAGGAAAAGTACAAAGAGCAACGCGATAAAAGCTAGTTGCAAACAACTGCGCCAAACGGGTGGACACTTGACGCACTCGCTCGACCAAAAGAAATATTCGTTGTCGCATAGAGAACAGAGCGGACCGGAATATCCCTTCTTACACATTTCTTCATTTGTCACACCACCATTAAAACTCTTTGCCAGAGGACAGCGATAGACGATTGGTAAGTTTCCCTTAAAACTAACCGATTCATTGCTATACGAGTCATCTCTGAATTGTATTTCTCTAACAAACTGTACATATTTTTCTTGATTACTTGAGTGTTCCCAAGACCACCAGTATCCACTCATAACTGTAGGAAAGTCATTCTGACAGGCAAGTCCTTCAGATGTGGCATTACATGCAAAGCAAGAACCGAATCTGTCAAGTCTGTAGTAACCGTCGAGACAAGGACAGGCTCTGAATTCTGCATGAACTTTAGTGTTTGTGCCGGTCGGACAAACCATGCAATCTCGTGGACTTCGACCAGGAATCCGAAATGGTTGGACAAAAGTACCGTCTACACACTTCTTGCATTCTTTTTGTCCAGCTTGATCTTGATACCAGCCACCTAGAGCAGAGAAACATTTATACAAGTTTGCAAGCCGTGCTTGTTTATTTGTTTTTTTGTTTGTTTGTTTGTTTGTGTGTGTGCGCGCGCGCACGTGTGTGTGTGTGTGGTGTGTTTGCGTGTGTGTGTGTGTGCTAGTGTGTGTGTGTGTGTGTGTGTGTGTGTGTGTGTGTGTGTGTGTGTGTGTGTGTGTGTGTGTGTGTGTGTGTGTGTGTGTGTGTGGTCTGCGTGCGTGGTGTGTTTGTGTGTGTGTGTGTGTGTGTGTGTGTGTGTGTGTGAGTGTGTGTGTGTGTGTGTGCGTGTGTGTGTGTGTGTGAGTGTGTGTGTGTGTGTGTTTGTGTGTGTGTGTGTGTGTGTGTGTGAGTGTGTGTGTGTGTGTGTGTGTGTGTGTGTGAGTGTGTGTGTGTGTGTGTGTGTGTGTGTGTGTGTGTGTTCCCAATCACCTGCTGGACAAAATTTGCAAATACCGACTTTACCACTTTTGCTATCAGAAATGGTAGCATTTGTTCCTGATGGGCATTCGATGCATTCGAAATCGTATGGCTGTTTTACAGTTTGATAGCACGAAAACCCACTTTGAGAATAAGCGTATGCAGACGGTCTGCTGAGATGCTCCATGACAACTCCATTGCCTTCAGTTGCACATTGTCTATTGAGAAATCATATGAGCACAAAACTTACTCTTAACTTCTTGTAATTTGGTCTGTTTTACATATCTATTTTGTCACTGACTCGTGGCAATCGTTTCAACTGGGAGCAATTTAACCAACTATATAGCAAAAATGTCAAACATGTTAAATAATTAAATATTTGCAACATTGCTTTATATAACTAACACTGTGCAATTGCTCAAATGCACAAACAAGTCCATTGGCAGAGATGTTAAATTGTTGTCAATCAAGTATCTAAACATCATGTATATTATAAAATGTTAATAAATGTTTATTGCTTCTCACAATTTTTTCAGTGATTGTAGCATGTTCAGCGATCCGGCTTCGATATGTTTCATTTTGTTTCTCATAAGGTATCTGTAAAAATTTATATATTAATAGTGTGCTGTAAATACAATTAATTAATTTGAATATTGGTACAATTCACGAAGAAGAAAGAGGTTGGTGAAAGAGTAACTTTCAATCGTTTTCAGATGATTTCCAACAAGATATCTAAAATAGAAAGAAGCACTTGAATCAATTCTAAATACAGTCATGCCTATACTCAAATATCGTAAATGGACATAACTCAAGAGGTGACTGCAATATGAATGTGGTATGAAAACTTGTTTTCCAAATTTCTTCTGTCAATAACTAAGTCATCGTGAGGTACATGTGCATGCATAGCCGTTATGGTTGAAAGTCTATATTTGTAAGTAAAGTTCTGATATCTTTGCACAGTTTACACAATTTAATGTACTAGAAATAGATCATTATAGAAAAGAATTTTCCTGCCATGCCAATGTATGGACACAAACATTTTAGTATAGACATAAATCTATTTAGATATAGATTTGTTTATACGTATGCTCATAATATATTTCAATTTTTAATTTGTATATTTTAATTTTTGATTTTAATTTGAAGGGTTTCTTTTTAATGGTTTAATTTTTAAATTAAATATTATTTATTACTTTATATTTTCAAGTTTCAATTTTGATCTAATTTAGTTGGCCATTGTTGATCATGAGTTTAGCCAGTTCATCAAAACGGCCAATGAGAGTCAGCTAATGAGAGATTATGTGACTTAGTGCTATTATTATTATTGTACAGGTTCTTGATTAGTAGAGATTGAAACAAAGGCATTTACAAAAATTTATTGATAAATAATGAGTAATTTACTCATTTATAAAAATATTTGTTAAGTATAATTGTGTATGTAATTTTTTTAATTAAGTAAAAATAGTTTTAATTTTAAGTAGCATGCTCAAGTCAATGTCATCTATTTTAATAATTAATATAGTAATTACGCATTTGTTTTCTAATTATGTCAAAATGTTGAACAGACATACAAAAAAGTCTAAACATTGTAAGCTATGTCTACTAACATGCTATTGAAATGTAAACAAATGAAAATAAATTTTATACAATATTGCCAAAAAATTCTGTTTTGATAAGCTTCGAGGAAGTTCCGTCAAATTGTTGAAAGACAAATCACTAACAACAAAACATTGACACAATATTAAAATAATTTTTAAACAAAAATTGATCACAGCTTTATAATCATGGTGACGGTTTCAAATAGAGACTCTTCAATTTCGTAAAAACGGTTGTGGAATAGATTTCTAAATGAAGAGATATACATGCATAAGGAAATTGCATGAATACTAAACGTAAGCAATGTTACAATTGTATCACTTGTTGCTGTTTCTTAAATATTGCACCGCTAAATGATCCAAGTAAATTGAAAGAAAAGTCCCTAAATACAAAGTTATTTTTTCTTTAGCAAATTAAATCACTGAAGTTGCAGACAATTCAAGAATTGGTTTCTCCGTGTGATTAAAGAGTCCATCTGGTAGCTGAGCTATTTCGTTGTCTGATATATCTCTAGTAATTCAATGTTCATATAATGCAAATGATTGTCACTTGCCAACCAATCATGACTTACAGATTTCGTAAATTTGAAAGATGCCTGAATGCTCCAGCATGAACTTGATTTATGCTACAATTGTGTAAGTCCCTCGAAATAGAAGAAAATAATATTATTAATTTAATAGATTTGATTTGCTGTTTTACATAAATGTATACAAATACTTACAGAGAGATAAACGCCGGCAAAATAAGGAAGTTTTCTTGGAGTTCATGTAAGATGTTGTTGTGGACATTAAATTTGCTAAAAATGATTAAATAATTTAACCAAGCCTTGTTTTGTGACTTCGTGGCTTACATTTCTCCACTTCGAAATCCGAGCCTTTCTAGCGTCTTTAAAGAGTTTCCATCTATTTGGCTACTTTGGATTTCGCTAATAGCAAATACCAATAATTATTGAGATAGAAATAGGTAAATATGTTTGCTTATTGATTAAACATACACACACACTCACACACACACACACACACACACACACACACACACACACTCACACACACATACACACACACACACACACACACACACACACACACACACACACACAATCACACACAAACACACTCACTCACTCACACACACACACAAACACACACACACACACACACACACACACACACACACACACACACACACACACACACACACACACAAACATACATAAATACATGTGCGCGCGCACATGCACATAGGCACTCAAACACAAACACGCACGCACGCACACACACACACACACACACACACACACACACACACACACACACACACACACACACACACACACAATCACACACAAACACACTCACTCACTCACTCACACACACACACACACACACACACACACACACACACACACACACACAAACACACACACACACACACACACACACACACACACACACACACTCACACACACATACACACTCACTCATTCACTCACTCAGATACGCACACACACACACACACACACACACACACACACACACACACACACACACACACACACACACACACACACACACACACACACACACACACACACACACACACACACACACACACACACACACTCACACACACACACACACACACACACACAAACACACACACACACACACACACACACACACACACACACACACACACAAACAAAACACACACACACACACACACACACACACACACACACACACACACACACACACACACACACTCACTCACACAAACATACATAAATACATGCGCGCGCGCACATGCATCTAGGCACTCAAACACAAACACGCACGCACGCACGCACGCACGCACGCACAAAAGCGTGTACGCACAAGCGGATGCAAACATGCTTGGTAATTGTCATGACACTAACAGAGTCGAAAGAATTGGCAATGCCTCCACTTTCAATTCGAAGATTTACATCAACCATATCATCTAAACTCCTGCGCATATCACAGTTGATATCAAAAACTATACGTTTTAAATTAAATTAGAATATTCTACTTACAAAGTGCGCAAGCGTAGCAAATTGGACAAGTCGCCAGACTTGATTGTATGAATTCTATTTCCAGTCAATTGTCTATAAAAGTTATCAGTTAGTCATGTGTGTATATATTAGAACTGATTAAACTCACAATTCTTGTATTTTATATTCAGACAAATTGAACAAATTTCTTTGAAAGAAATTTGTCACTGAAGTAATGCGGTTGTGCTTTAGATAGCTAAAACCACATTAAGTAAACACAGAAACGTGTATATACAATGTGTAGCACAACTGTGTTTATAGTAAATACAGTATTTTACTCACACTCTGACAACACATCGAGGTAGCCAGAATGGACTCGAAATCTTGTTGTAATTTCCTTTTCTGCAAAAGCAACAGAATTGTTTACATCATGATCTATATGCAGGCTGCGGCAGCAATAATTAAATGAATTTTTTTAATAATGTTTAATACAACAGTAACACGTATTTTCAACTTTTTATGTTTGTGCCCAAAATTAAATCATTGGTGTTAAAATTGTATAAAAAATAATATTTTAGGTGCATAAAACGTAAAAATATTTGGGTTTAAAATTGAGAAATAGCAATAACGAAACATAGTGTCTAAACATACATAATTTATATTAATGATATATATATATATATATGACTTTGCGCTGCCGGCTTAGAAGCATACACGTCTGAATCCGCCCCTGTGTAGTGATCAAAGATAGTTTGCAAAGTCCAGTAGTCTTTATCTAGCAACCAGCTAAAATGCCCGGGTTCGCCAAAGGGACAACACATGCCAGGTGCTTCTCCTTTCCACTTCATAGCGCCGCAGTTGACACACACGTTTGTCATAGAGCCAATACAACACGGAAGTGGATTAGAGAAAGGTCGCATTTATAGGTAGGGATTATAGCAGAAAGTATCTATAAATGCGTTTGATGGTATCATAGGTCATGTTGGCCATGAATGATTGCAGTGAATAAAAATGTAGCGTATAGACTTGCAATCGTATAGCACTCCCGGATATTGCGCTGTCCCGTTGAATGAAATAAAGTCACGTGCAGTTAGATGAATCGTCTAGCACTCCCGGATATGGCGCTGTCTGAAATGAAGTCACGTGCAGTTAGACGAACCATCAGAGCAGAAAGGCACACGCAGTACACACCCGGATAATCCATTCCCCGTATCGAACGAAGTCACGGGTCGTACCGACCCTCGTCATTTCGACAGTCCCGCTGAACGTCGTCTCTTCGAAGACTTTGCTGGCGTTTTGGGGAACAGGCGCATTAAACACGGCAGCTCCGTATCTAAGGAAGTAAGGAGTCGTACCGACCCTCGTCATTTCGACAGTCCCGCTGAACGTCGTCTCTTCGAAGACGTTGCTGGCGTTTTTGGGGAACGGGTGCACTAAACACGGCAGCTCCGTATCTAAGGAAGTAAGGAGTCGTACCGACTCTCGTCATTTCGACAGTCCCGTTGAACGCCGTTTCTTCGAAGACATTGCTGACGTTTCGGGGAACAGGTGCTTCAAACACGGCAGCTCTTCGACGGTCGCAGACTAGCAAACGACTGTGCGCCTATTTTTTTCAAGACCCGGATATCAGGAAAAATATCTTCTGTTTCCCAGCGTCGCCCGCAATAAACGACATGCTCAGCGCGTACCGTCCGACGTCGGGAACGGGCAGTCTAAATTCGGTGGAGATACGATCGCGTTCCGAAGATATTTGCGGGCGAGCGGAAGCGAGCGCGATCGGCAGGAAATGGCGTCGTCGTGGGAGAAGTCAGGAAGACGACCACAGTCTCACTTTCGACCGCAATGAATTCGGCGTGCGCGAGGCAGATTCGGCCGAGATCGGACTCGCCGTTATTGAGAAACATTCCAACAGACGGACACACAGACATACAGCTAGACACCCAGACAGACACCTCTCCTTTATGCAATACTACGCGAACGCTCGGGAGCGCCCACTTCTGTCTGTCCACATGTCTGTAACGCGCCGATCGACACGACGCCGGTCTCGGATCGTCGCGAAGCCCAGTGGGCCGGTCAAGATCGCGAGTCCGAGACGAACGGTCGCGTCGGATTCCGCCTCGACCGTCTCCGACGGTCTGAGACGAGACTTCGGCGGTCTGAAATGAGATGCGCGGGAGTTTGTTTATTCAATTGAGCGAGTATGCGGGTGTGTAGTGCAAGATGCCCCCGCTGCAGTCGGAGTAAACCGGCTCACGGTGCTGCTTTTGCGTGCGTGCGTCCGTCCGTGCATGTGTGTACGGAAGTTGCGTCTTCTCCACGAATAGATCATACCGTTTTAGGTGGATACTATAATACGCCAACCCACGCTTCCGCCTGTATGGATGGATGTCTGTAATGCGCCGATCGACACGACGCCCGTCTCCGATTTCGTGAAACGACACTTTGGCGTTCTGAAATGAGATGAGCGGAGTTTGTTTGCTCAATCAATTAACAGAGTATGCGGGTGTGACGTGCGCTCGCCATGCAGCCACTGTACACGCCATCCAGAGTACAAAATGCGCCGGCTCACCGGGCTGCTTTTGCGTGCGTGCGTGCGTGCGTGCTTGCTTGTGTCACGGAAGGTGCGTCTTCTTTGCAGAAGTGACGTGCAACGATTGCCACCACCCAGATTGCCACCGCCCATAGGGCGGATACATAGTACTAATGTAAATAGATTACTACATCTTACATGATTTGGAGGTTAGGAAATGCCAAGAAGTAGTCGCTATCGACGAATGGCACACTGCAATGTTCAAAGTTGCTAGAATAGGACACACAAAAGACACTCCACAGTCAGCTAACAAACGGATATACGACATAGCTAGATAAACAACGACTGCCGTGTCTTACAATTCAAGAACGTCCTGCACAGGAAAATCGTGGCTAGATGGCATGCCGTTGCTGAAGTCGCTGTTGCTGCAATCAACAGTTTTGGTGGGATAATTGCAGTCGCAAACATTGCATCCTTTCTCGGTCCAAATTCGTGGCCAATCTTGCTTTTGCTGCGAAGGCAGAGTGCGTAGCGAAGAGTTGCTTGATTGCGCGGTACAGTGAGTCGTCGTTGTGTCAGAAAACAGCCATAAGACTATCAGCATAATAGCAACCGTTGGAGAACGCATGGCAGACTGAAAGTCGACCAACCAAGCAGAGAAACTCTAGAGTTGCTGCCCGTATGTTTCTCTTGCTATATGGTCTATGTATATTCACGATAGGCGGTTTCGCTTCGCTAGATCTTCACAGACTTCTGTGTTGTTTGCAACGGATACAATGAATTTCAAGACCTTGTAGATACCTTAGGTTTGCACAAACCTAAAAAAGGTGTTGTAATCGTAAAAGAAATGTTGTGAAATTGGTGTGACAGAAGTAAAGGGCCACGCTTGCAGTCTAGAACACGGTATTGTTGTACTATATCTAAATGAGCAAAAGCAAAGTTTGTAAGGCAAATGTATATATGTAAAAATAATTCTAATCGTATTTTTGTTCTATATCTAAGAAACCTAAAAAGGTTTGTAGGGCAAATGTATATATGTAAAAATAATTATAATTGTATTTTTGCTCTTTATCTAAAAGAGCAAAAGCAAAGTTTGTAAGGCAAACGCTTATACTAAAAAATACTTATAATCGTATTTTTGTACTATATATAAAAGAGAAAATGCAAAGTTTATAGGGCAAATGTATATAGGTAAAAATGATTATTATTGTATTTTTGTTCTATATCTAAAAAAGCAAAAGCAAAGTTCATAAGGCAAATGTATATATGTAAAAATTATTTTAGATGATTTTTGTTCTATATCTAGAAGATCCGTAAGCAAAGTTTATAGAGCAAATATATATATATATATATATATATATATATGCAAAAATAATTTTAAGTAAAAGTTATATATTATGTTACGTGGTTTAGTATTACTACTAATTTATAATTATGATTTTAAATTTATTCTCACATTTTGTATTTTTGACTTGCAACGTAAGCCATAATTTTAATTGATCTTTAAAAATTTTAGTCATGTTTCTTCTGCAGCCGGCGTCGTTTCACGCCCTTTTTCATGTATACGCCATAATACATAACCACACTGAAATTTGGCGTATTTCCATTTTGTAACAGCAAATACAAATTGAAGTAATTCTTTCATTTCCGGACATAATCGCTTTTCCAACCACTCTGCTCTTCTCCTACTCTGCAAGAGACATAAACACGAGATTTGGGTATACAGACAAGTCAGGATGGAATAAGCCAGTCCAAGTCATTGGGTTTAAATTTGCAAGTAGAGTATATGCAATGGTCACGCCCTATAGATATACAGGAGTAAGGTCGCTCCAGGGTCTCAATTTTTGAAAACAATAATTTCTTTAAAATGCAGTAAAGCATACATGTCATAGACGTGTACAGATTGTTTTTACATATGATATTAAATAACGGTATAACAACCATCTGCAATTACTGATGTTGTAGCAAAGTATTCACTAGACGATTTAAGCAAACGTACTTCGCTTTTTTCATTCTGTGTACTAGTGACCATAGTTTTAGTAAATTATTTTGCTTTTAACGTCTTTGACTTTTAAACCTTCAAAATGTTTTTGAATATTATTAGTGTAATATATAATATTTTGAGCCATCGTAAAATGAAATTCATATGAGAGCTTGCAAGTTACAGATGTAATAATTACTTTGCCATTAATTAATTAAAACTAATTTGATAACAACAATACACCACCGGGACAGTTCTCCTTTAAATGATTTGCCCGGGCTAAGAACGGACTAATTGTCTTGTATTTAATATATAAATACTATATATATAAATACTATATATATAAATACTACACACACACACACACACACACACACACACACACACACACACACACACACACACACACACACACACACACACACACACACACACACACACACACACACACACACACACACACACACACACACACACACACACACACACACACACACACACACACACACACATAATAAACAAGGATTGATACTTTGACAGCACAGTTGTCTGTTGTTAATATTAGATTAAAAAATTAAATCTAAATATATTACTTTAATTAAGTCGTTGTGTCTCTTTCTTCGAGATGAAATTGATATCTACAGACACACAAACAATGTGTTGGGCAAAGAGGCAATAAATTATTGATAGATATGAATATACAGCAATAATGGTAAGAATATAGTTACATGTAAACATAGTCTGGAGGCAAGGTAGCTATAAAATATATTAATAAGAACTATAAAATTTTTATTTAGCCAAGTAGTGAAATATTTGTGTATTAAATTCATAATTTTATTTACTATTTTGTTAAATGCTTTGATGTGTATGGTTAGAGTAGAAAATAAAAAAAGTAAAGTTTAATGTATAAATAGAATACATGAATTAACCTTAGAGTATAGAGATACTTATGCATGAAATCGCTCGGACAGTAAAAGGGGTCTGATCCTCTACTGCCAAAATAAAATCATTATAATTCATGACATAATTTATCATTTGTTACTGCTAGTGGAGTTTCAACAGTCAAACGGTCAACTAGTCTCCATTACAAAAAACACGTTTCCGCTGTTTTAAACGAGTTGTTGCGTGCTCGCTTCGCTCAAATATACAGGGAACGCGAGGTTACGTACATCGCAAGCAGTCTGTTAGGATTAGAATCTTTTTTTTGTGCGCTCAAGCTCATTATGACGAGTTTCGCTACCTCAAGGTGTTTAAATTTTGTATGGAAAAGACGTCAAATGCGCTCGTCAGCGTAACAGAGGTAAAAATTGATTTAGCAGATCGTTGTACCTCGTGTGACGAATCGTCGTACAAGTTTCTTGCTTCTACCCTTTAGTTTTGCCAACTTAATAGAAGAAGAAGGTTTGTAATAGCGTCAATACTGTCTTCGCGCAACGGTTCGAGTGTGCCAGAAGTTCTCGGCAAGTTGCAAGGTTGGATGGAAACATGCAAGTGAGCTAGACGTAAGCTACAGACAGTGTTTGTACACTTTAAGAGACGAATGGAGCTTGTTATGTTGTGCCGTCGCTTCTGACTAGGAGGAAAGGAATAGCGGAAGTGCAGAGTTACTCAAGAATGCACGTCTATTTGAAGGTGAGCCAGGAGTTTCGAATATTGTCACATTGCAGACGTAGCAATTAATGATGAAATGAAAATATAAAGGAAAGAGTTAATACAAATAATTTTTTTTCAAGAAATTGGTCTGTGTAGGGAATCAGGCCCTATAATTATTAAGAAAGGTTTAGAGACAAGTCAGAAATTATGCTTGAAGCTCTCTATAATTATAAGTTATGTCTTGATTGGCTGGCTTCGGATTTGCTTGGAAACTAGAGCGTTTTGGATGAGTGAGACCAGGTACTGTGCTGAGATTGCCATCTGCGCATGCTCAGCGACTATTTGGCTTTTAACTAATTAAATCAACATCCGGTGTGCCGAAATTGTTCTTTCAGGTATCATTGCAGTGACCGAATTGTTTGTTGACGCGCAAGCGGTGCATGGAGGAGCGACGAGAACGCCTGACGAGACTATGGCTTACTGCGAAATTTGATTTGAGCATGTTCGAACATCTTGCTAGATCTCTGCACGCGGCACGTGGACAAAACAACTAGACAACAGTAAATGCGTGTAATTGTGGTAGAGATAAAATTAAAATATTTGAATTGTGTATTGTAAAATGTAAAATACTATTATTAAGTGTGGGCTTTTAATTAATTAACTCTAGCAGCTGCATGTCTTTCCCAATTTTACAAATCCAACAACTTCCGGTTGCTCTGAATGTCTACTAATAGCATGCATATTGAAATAAGAGTAACTCTACGAGGACAGTACCTTCAACAACAACAGCTCCATTTGACTCTGGGATACCTGTTTTTATATATACAAGTGTCATATATCTCTAGAAATCTGTGGCATTTACCAATTCGGGAGATCAAAAAATTTAATTGGTATGTGGTAGAAGTCATTCAAATTGTAAACAGACGGAAGCAGTAAATAGATGTGTGTGTGTGTGTGTGTGTGTGTGTGTGTGTGTGTGTGTGTGTGTGTGTGTGTGTGTGTGTCTGTCTGTCTGTGTGTGTCTGTGTCTGTGTCTGTGTCTGTGTGTGTGTGTGTGTGTGTGTGTGTGTGTGTGTGTTTGTTTTATAACTGAACATGATCAGCTAAAATTCTCTATGCCAGCATGTCGCTGTTGAAGCGCAAGGCCGGCAGTGAAACACATCAACACTTAACAAAAACTAACCATAAAAAGTTTCAAGCGTATTGCTATTATGCACGCGTAAAATTACGTTGACGTTTGTCTCGTACAACGAAACACCTGTGTATAGGGGTAATGCGCCGGAAACAGAGCGAAAGTTATTTGGCAATTATCTTGATGGTCAGTAAAGTGTTTACTAAGTAGCTGTATACTATGGCATTTACAAACTTTAAGTAAAATCTCGCTAAATTGTTCATGTAAAAAGTCTTTTTCTTTTCTACATTTGCTACTGATTTAACTTATTCAAAAAAGTTCGTGTTTTCCCTAGCAGCGTGAAGTCTACACCCAATTTCTAGAGGTCACGCTAATTCACTGGATTATAGCACTTTCATAGTTTTTTAAGCCATCTGATCGTGGTAATTTTCGTCACTCACTTTTCTCGAGTTGTAAGACTAACTTGCTATTGATGTAATTGTAGTAAAGCGGGTTCAAGTAACAAGTCACGAACACTACACGTTTATACTCGTGTGTGTGTGTGTGTGTGTGTGTGTGTGTGTGTGTGTGTGTGTGTGTGTGTGTGTGTGTGTGTGTGTGTGTGTGTGTGTGTGTGTGTGTAGATGCATGATTTTTAATTAGCAAACACACATCTATATACAAGTTTAGTAATGGTTTAAATTAAAAATTATCAAATACAAATGTTAACAAATATATTCTAAAAGTATAATACTTATTTTACAATTTAAAAAACATTTACTTATATATTTATATACTAATGTTCAAAATTATTAAAGAAGCGCCGATTAATTATCCTGGCGTGTTTATTGCATATTTTTCAAAGAGTAAATTGCATACAGAGCTTTTGAAGTTTTGTGTGTATGTCGTTTGCTTCATTAACCAGGTCGTAAAAAATGCGTGACATGTTTGCATGCATTAGGTTACTGTGCCATTTGTTTATAAGCACACTTACCAAGTTGGACTGTAAGTCTAGCTTTCCATGACGTTTATTTAGACGACTGTATAATATGGAGTTTATGAAAGTAGTAGACTGCTTGTCAGGGAATGCATAGACTCTAGAAGAGTTTGCAAACTTTTATTTAAAGTTTATGTAGATATGATATCTATATAAAGACTTTCTTTGAGAAAATGCACAATGTTTAGGCTCACAATTTCTCTCTCCTTCATCTATGAATTATAAAGTTTTCAAATATCTTTTTAGGCCAAATAATACACGTTAGCTGGTTATAATTCCAATTTGTAAAAGTTGTACTTTTGTGCTAAAGAGCAATCATATAATAGCAACTGTCTCTATAGAATGCATATATATTCATACTAATCTATAGCAAACATACGCCTATAAGGACAACGAACATCAAAGAAGCTATAACAGCTGCGTAGTCTAATATAATTAGAGCCAAAAGCCAATGCTATAGTCGGAACACATGTAGTGTACTCTCATTTGTCTTCCGGCTCATCATCTGCAAAAGCAGACATTTCGTTTCCATGTTGTCCGAAAGATTGTGTGCTCAAACGTGTTTGTGTCTGAGTATCTTCGTCGGTAACGAAAAATATGAGCCACTGTAGAAGCTTGCAACTACCTTCGTTTTCACGAACCGCTTTCCTAGCTTTATAGCCACAAAATACCAAACGCCCTGGCAGAAACAGAAATTCTAGAACGTCCATAACACGAGTTGATTAGTATATAACATTTACCTATCAGAAATATAACAAAGAGAGCGTTGACGAGCATGACAACAATGGAGAACACTTTGCGATCATAAGAATCTTCTACAGCGAGAATGTTAGAGGCCGCATCTTGCAGAGCAATTAGAGTTCCAAGCATGAGACTGAGGGAAATGACCGTAAGGGAAAGAAGCTGCAGCAGCTGCTCTGATTTTCGCTTAATTGGTTTGAAGTGTGCATGAAGCACGAGGAATACATTAGCAATCATTGCTGCTATGGCAACTCCAGAAAGACTCTTGCCACCAAAGTACTCGATTCCACATGTAAGCAGGAATTTTCTTGCGATTTCTAATAATTCCCAAAACCAAAACTTTGCTTCGTAGTTTTCATCCAAAAACTGCAGAGAGTCGAGTATGTCATCTTTAGCACTATTTCGTCTGTTGCGGAGAGGAATAAATTCGTCATCATCATTCGGAGTATCACTTGGAATTTTGTGCCTTTTATAAAGACAAAACAGCAGCAGTAGAGGTAAAACCAGTACGTAGACAGACATAGACCAGCAAATTAAAAAGAGAACTCTGTGATTTCCTTGTGATGAGTAATTGCATTCTATACTCATGTCGATCTTTAGGTACCAAGGACAGTCCTGCTGACCACGGTAATGACAAATCTGATGGCATGTCCACACTTTGTATGGTAGAGTGGACATAATCTGAGCCGTCGCGGATGGATAACCGAGAAACATAATCCACCAGCTGTTTCTCATGCACGATCTCCTGGCTAGAGAACGACTCCTGTCGTCACTTCGCAAGCGTGGGCAACAATACGACACGGCACAATAACGAATCCAGTAGTATGCGAAGACCAATAGTACAAGCAGACATTGACCCGTCAGATTGACGATTGTCTTTTGCAGAGCGTTAAGGCGCAAGCGCGAACTAAGACAAGATGGAGTGGCTATCTCTATAACGTTCAGTTCGATGGATTTTAACCAAGCGCCGGCAGCGAGGAGAATCTCAGGCCAAGGTACATAGCGCAGAGCTGAAAGAACGCCAGCCATAACTTGAACAAATCCTACAATTATCTTGACTTTGGAGGCGATCTGATCGACAACGGTAGCCGCTTGTCGTTTACCTCTCATTGCCAGTTTGTCTACCTTGAAAAGAAAAAACAAGAAAAGTACAAAGAGCAACGCGATAGAAGCTAGTTGCAAACAACTGCGCCAAACGGGTGGACACTTGACGCACTCGCTCGACCAAAAGAAATATCCGTTGTCGCATAGAGAACAGAGCGGACCGGAATATCCCTTCTTACACATTTCTTCATTTGTCACACCACCATTACAACTCTTTGCCAGAGGACAGCGATAGACGATTGGTAAGTTTCCCTTAAAACTAACCGATTCATTGCTATACGAGTCATCTCTGAATTGTATTTCTCTAACAAACTGCACATATTTTTCTTGATTACTTGAGTGTTCCCAAGACCACCAGTATCCACTCATAACTGTAGGAAAGTCATTCTGACAGGCAAGTCCTTCAGATGTGGCATTACATGCAAAGCAAGAACCGAATCTGTCAAGTCTGTAGTAACCGTCGAGACAAGGACAGGCTCTGAAACCTGCATGAACTGTGGTGTTCGTTCCCGTCGGGCAAACTGCGCAATCTCGTGGACTTCGACCTGGTATCTTAAACGGTTGGACATAAGTACCATTTACACATGTTTTGCATTCTTTTTGTCCAGCTTGATCTTGATACCAGCCACCTAGAGCAGAGAAACATTTATACATGTTTGCAAGCCGTGCATGTTTATTTGTTTTCTTTGTTTGTTTGTTTGTTTGTGTGTGTGCGTGCGTGCGTGTGTGTGTGTGTGTGTGTGTGTGTGTGTGTGTGTGTGTGTGGTGTGTTTGTGTGTGTGTGTGTGTGTGTGTGTGTGTGTGTGTGTGGTGTGTGTGCGTGTGTGTGTGTGTGTGTGTGTGTGTGTGTGTGTGTGTGTGTGTGTGTGTGTGTGTGTGTGTGTGTGTGTGTGTGTGTGTGTGTTCTCAATCACCTGCTGGACAAAATTTGCAAATACCGAGTTTACTACTTTTGCCATCAGAAATGGTAGCATTTGTTCCTGATGGGCATTCGATGCATTCGTAGTCGTGTGGATTTTTTACAGGTTTATAGCACAAAAACCCACTTTGAGAATAAGTGTATGCAGACGTTCTGCTGAGATGCTCCATGACAACTCCATTGCCTTTAGTTGCACATTGTCTATTGAGAAATCATATGAGCACAAAACTTACTCTTAACTTCTTGTAATTTGGTCTGTTTTACATATCTATTTTGTCACTGACTCGTGGCAATCGTTTCAATTTGCAGCAATTTAACCAACTATATAGCAAAAATGTCAAACATGTTAAAGAATTAAATATTTGCAACATTGCTTCTTGTAACTAACACTGTGCAATTGCTCAAATGCACAAACAAGTCCATTGGCAGAGATGTTAAATTGTTGTCAATCAAGTATCTAAACATCATGTATATTATAAAATTTTAATAAATGTTTATTGCTTCTCACAATTTTTTCAGTGATTTTAGCATGTTCAGCGATCCGGCTTCGATATGTTCCATTTTGTTTCTCATAAGGTATCTGTAAAAATTTATATATTAATAGTGTGCTGTAAATACAAGTGAATTGATTTGAATATTGGTACACTTCACGAAGAAGAAAGAGGTTGGTGAAAGAGTAACTTTTAATCGTT
>NC_085096.1:4535040-4565040 GCF_963422355.1 Corticium candelabrum
CCTATTTTTTTAAGACCCGGATATCAGGAAAAATATCTTCTGTTTCCCAGCGTCGCCCGCAATAAACGACATGCTCAGCGCGTACCGTCCGACGTCGGGAACGGGCAGTCTAAGTTCGATGGAGATACGATAGCGTTGCGGAGATATTTGCGGGCGAGCGGAAGTCAGCGCGATCGGCAGGAAATGGCGTCGTAGTGGAAGAAGTCAGGAAGACGACCACAGTCTCACTTTCGACCGCAATGAATTCGGCGTGCGCGAGGCAGATTCGGCCGAGATCGGACTCGCCGTCTTTGAGAAACATTCCAACAGACGGACACACAGACATACAGCTAGACACACAGACAGACACCTCTCCTTTATGCAATACTACGCGAACGCTCGGGATCGCCCACTTCTGTCTGTCCACATGTCTGTAACGCGCCGATCGACACGACGCCGGTCTCGGATCGTCGCGAAACGCAGTGGGCCGGTCAAGATCGCGAGTCCGAGACAAACGGTCGCGTCGGATTCCGCCTCGACCGTCTCCGACGGTCTGAGACGAGACTTTGGCGGTCTGAAATGAGATGCGCGGGAGTTTGTTTATTCAATTGAGCGAGTATGCGGGTGTGTAGTGCAAGATGCCCCCGCTGCAGTCGGAGTAAACCGGCTCACGGGGCTGCTTTTGCGTGCGTGCGTCCGTCCGTGCATGTGTGTACGGAAGTTGCGTCTTCTCCACCAATAGATCATATCGTTTTAGGTGGATACTATAATACGCCAACCCACGTTTCCGCCTGTATGGATGGATGTCTGTAATGCGCCGATCGACACGACGCCCGTCTCCCATTTCGTGAAACGAGACTTTGGCGTTTTGAAATGAGATGAGCCGGAGTTCGTTTGCTCAATCAATTAACAGAGTATGCGGGTGTGACGTGCGCTCGCAATGCAGCCACTGTACACGCCATCCAGAGTACAAAATGCGCCGGCTCACCGGGCTGCTTTTGCGTGCGTGCGTGCGTGTGTGCGTGCGTGCGTGCGTGCTTGCGTGTGTCACGGGAGGTGCGTCTTCTTTGCAGAAGTGACGTGCAACGATTGCCACCGCTCAGATTGCCACCGCCCATAGGGCGGATACATAGTACTAATGTAAATAGATTACTACATCTTACATGATTTGGAGGTTAGGAAATGCCAAGAAGTAGTCGCTATCGACGAATGGCACACTGCAATGTTCAAAGTTGCTAGAATAGGACACACAAAAGACACTCCACAGTCAGCTAACAAACGGATATACGACATAGCTAGATAGACAACGACTGCCGTGTCTTACAATTCAAGAACGTCCTGCACAGGAAACTCGTGGCTAGATGGCAGGCCGTCGCTGAAGTCGCTGTTGCTGCAATCAACAGTTTTGGTGGGATAATTGCACACGCAAGCATTGCATCCTTTCTCGGTCCAAATTCGTGGCCAATCTTGCTTTTGCTGCGAAGGCAGAGTGCGTAGCGAAGAGTTGCTTGATTGCGCAGTACAGTGAGTCGTCGTTGTGTCAGAAAACAGCCATAAGACTATCAGCATAATAGCAACCGTTGGAGAACGCATGGCAGACTGAAAGTCGACCAACCAAGCAGAGAAACTCTAGAGTTACTGCCCGTATGTTTCTCTTGCTATACGGTCTATGTATATTCACGATAGGCGGTTTCGCTTTGATAGATCTTCACAGACTTCTGTATTGTTTGCAACGGATGCAATGAATTATATAACCTTGTAGATATCTTAGGTTTGCACAAACCTAAAAACGGTGTTGTGATCGTAAAAGGAATGTTGTGAAATTGGTGTGACAGAAGTAAAGGGCCACGCTTGCACTCTAGAACACGGTATTGTTGTACTATATCTAAATGAGCAAAAGCAAAGTTTGTAAGGCAAATGTATATATGTAAAAATAATTCTAATCGTATTTTTGTTCTATATGTAAGAAACCTAAAAAGGTTTGTAGGGCAAATGTATATATGTAAAAATGATTATAATTGTATTTTTGCTCTATATCTAAAAGAGCAAAAACAAAGTTTATAGCGCAAATGTATATATGTAAAAATGATTATTATTGTATTTTTGTTCTATATCTAAAAGAGCAAAAGCAAAGTTCATAAGGCAAATGTATATATGTAAAAATTATTTTAGATGATTTTTGTTCTATATCTAGAAGAGCAAAAGCAAAGTTTATAGGGCAAATATATAAGTATATGCAAAAGCAATTTTAAGTAAAAGTTATATATTATTTTACGTGGTTTAGTATTACTACTAATTTATAATTATGATTTTTAAATTTATTCTCACATTTTGTATTTTTGACTTTGCAACGTGAGCCATAATTTTAATTAATCTTTAAAAATTTTAGTCATGTTTCTCCTGCAGCCGGCGTCGTTTTACGCCCTTCTTCATGTATACGTCGTAATACATAACCACACTGAAATTTGGCGTATTTCCATTTTCTAACAGCAAATACAAATTGAAGTGATTCTTTCAATTCCGGACATAATCGCTTTTCTAACCATTCTGCTCTTCTCCTACTCTGCAAGAGACATGAACACGAAATTTGAGTATACAGACAAGTCAGTATGGAATAAGCCAGTCCAAGTCATTGGGTTTAAATTTGCAAGTAGAGTATATGCAATGGTCACGCCCTATAAGTATACAGAAGTAAGGTCGCTCCAGGGTCTCTATTCTTGAAAACAATGATTTCTTAAAAATGCATTAAAGCATACATGTCATAAACGTGTACAGATTGTTTTTACATATGATATTACATAACGGTATAACAACCATCTGCAATTACTGATGTTGTAGCAAAGTATCCACTAGATGATTTAAGCAAACGTACTTCGCTTTTTTCATCCTGTGTACCAGTGACCATAGTTTTAGTAAATTATTTTACTTTCAACGTCATTGACTTTTAAAACTTCAAAATGTTTTTGAATATTATTAGTGTAATATATAATATTTTGAGCCATCGTGAAATGAAATTCATACGAGAGCTTGCAAGTTACAGATGTCATAATTACTCTGCCATTAATTAATTAAAATTAATTAGATAACAACAATACACCACCGGGACAGTTCTCCTTTACATGATTTGCCCGGGCTAAGAACGGACTAATTGTCTTGTATTTAATATATAAATACTATATATATAAATATTATATATATAAATACTACACACACACACACACACACACACACACACACACACACACACACACACACACACACACACACACACACACACACACACACACACACACACACACACACACACACACACACACACACACACACAAATAGACAAGGATTGATACTTTGACAGCACAGTTGCCTGTTGTTAATATTAGATTAAAAAATAAAATCTAAATATATTACTATAATTAAGTCGTTGTGTCTCTTTCTTCGAGATGAAATTGGTATCTACAAACACACAAACAATGTGTTGGGCAAAGAGGCAATAAATTATTGATAGATATGAATATACAGCAATAATGGTAACAATATAGTTACATGTAAACATAGTCTGGAGGCAAGGTAGCTATAAAATATATTAATAAAAAACTATAAAATTTTTATTTAGCCAAGTAGTGAAATATTTGTGTATTAAATTTATAATTTTATTTACTATTTTGTTAAATGCTTTGATGTGTATCATTAGAGTAGAAAATAAAAAGAGTAAAGTTTGATGTATAAATAGAATACATGAATTAACCTTAGAGTATAGAGATACTTATGCATGAAATCGCTCGGACAGTAAAAGGGGTCTGATCCTCTACTGCCAAAATAAAATCATTATAATTCATGACATAATTTATCATTTGTTACTGCTAGTGGAGTTTCAACAGTCAAACGTTCAACTAGTCTCCATTACAAAAAACACGTTTCCGCTGTTTTAAACGAGTTGTTGCGCGCTCGCTTCGCTCAAATATGCAGGAAACGCGAGGTTACGTACATCGCAAGCAGTCTGTTAGGATTAGAATCTTTTTTTTGGGCGCTCAAGCTCATTTTGACGAGTTTCGCTACCTCGAGGTGTTTAAATTTTGTATGGAAAAGAAGTCAAATGCGCTCGTCAGCGTAACGGAGGTAAAAATCGATTTATCAGATCGTTGTATCTCGTGTGACGAATCGTCGTGCAAGTTTTTTGCTTCTACCCTTTAGTTTTGCCAACTTAATAGAAGAAGAAGGTTTGTAATGGCGTCAATACTGTCTTCGCGCAACGGTTCGAGTGTGCCAGAAGTTCTCGGCAAGTTGCAAGGTTGGATGGAAACATGCAAGTGAGCTAGACGTAAGCTACAGACAGTGTTTGTACACTTTAAGAGACGAATGGAGCTTGTTATGTTGTGCCGTCGCTTCTGACTAGAAGGAAAGGAATACCGGAAGTGCAGAGTTACTCAAGAATGCACGTCTATTTGAAGGTGAGCCAGGAGTTTCGAATATTGTCACATTACAGACGTAGCAATTAATGATGAAATGAAAATATAAAGGAAAGAGTTAATACAAATAATTTTTTTTCATAAAATTGGTCTGTGTAGGGAATCAGGCCCTATAATTATTAAGAAAGGTTTAGAGACAAGCCAGAAATTATGCTTGAAGCTCTCTATAATTATAAGTTATGTCTTGATTGGCTGGCTTCGGATTTGCTTGGAAACTAGAGCGTTTTGGATGAGTGAGACCAGGTACTGTGCTGAGATTGCCATCTGCGCATGCTCAGCGACTATTTGGCTTCTAACTAATTAAATCAACATCCGGTGTGCCGAAATTGTTCTTTCAGGTATCATTGCAGTGACCGAATTGTTTGTTGACGCGCAAGCGCTGCATGGAGGAGCGACGAGAACGCCTGACGAGGTAATGGCCTACTGCGAAATTTGATTTGAGCATGCTGGAACATCTTGCTAGATCTCTGCACGCGGCACGTGGACAAAACAACTAGACAACAGTAAATGCGTGTATTTGTGGTAGAGATAAAATTAAAATATTTGAATTGTGTATTGTGAAATGTAAAATACTGTTATTAAGTGTGGGCTTTTAATTAATTAACTCTAGCAGCTGCATGTCTTTCCCAATTTTACAAATCCAACAACTTCTGGTTGCTCTGAATGTCTAATAATAGCATACATACTGAAATAAGAGTAACTCTGCGAGGACAGTACCTCCAACAACAACAGCTCCATTTGACTCTGGGATACCTGTTTTTATATATACAAGTGTCATATATCTCTAGAAATCTGTGGCATGTACCAATTCGGGAGATCAAAAAATTTAATTGGTATGTGGTAGAAGTCATTCAAATTGTAAACAGACGGAAGCAGTAAATAGATGTGTGTGTGTGTGTGTGTGTGTGTGTGTGTGTGTGTGCATGTGTGTATGTGTGTGTGTGTGTGTGTGTGTGTGTGTGTGTGTGTGTGTGTGTGTGTCTGTGTGTCTGTGTCTGTGTCTGTGTCTGTGTTTGTGTCTGTGTCTGTGTCTGTGTGTCTATGTGTCTATGTGTCTGTGTCTGTGTCTGTGTCTGTGTCCATGTCTGTCTGTTAGTCTGTCTGTCTGTCTGTCTGTCTGTCTGTGTGTGTGTGTGTGTGTGTGTGTGTGTGTGTGTGTGTGTGTGTGTTTGTGTTATAACCGTATATCAATTTAGGCGATAGAAAAGGATTATCTATCAATGGCTACATTTTCTCTAAAGCCAACTCGTCTGTACACGTGCAATGAGTAGTTCATATGTGAGCTAATGGACAGTAAATATGGGTTTAATAGACCTACATGTGTTTTTGCGTTTGAAATTGAGAGACAAAACAATGTTATATTGACATACTAATTATACACGTCGCGATGATCACTAGTCGCTATTACTGCTAAATTATATCTAGCTCTTCATAAGCCATCATGCGGATAGCAGAGTATATACTTTCAATTTATCTTCACAACTGGCGGGAAGCTCATGATCATTGATAATTACAATGAACATTGCAAATGAACAAAACTAAAGTCAAAGTTTTAGTTAACTAGTCACTTTGACGCAAAATCATTTATTTATATATTTTTTATTAACCACATGCGTCACATGTTTTGCGACATAGGATGCGCCAAATAATAAACTTGCAACGTCCAGTACTCTTCTTGACTTTGCATATAAATGGGGACCACTTGTCAATACATGTGTTTACTACACAGAAAGCATTACAAGCTACAACATCTGCAATGTAAATACATACACTTGTAAGTATGAACCGACCTTTCCATGCGATGAAGCTCATGCCATGTTTCCTCTTCACATCCGAGCACGAAATCCGAGAATTATTCCCATTCGAATCGAGGAAAGCTTTAGGTTGAATGTTTGATATTTGCGAATTGGCACAAATTACGGCAGACAGAGTCACTTTCAATTTGTAAAAGTTGTACTTTTTGTGCAAAAGAGCAATCATATAATAGCAACTGTCTCTACAGAATGCATATAAATTCATACTAATCTATAGCAAACATACGCCTATAAGGACAACGAACATCAAAGAAGCTATAACAGCTGCGTAGTCTAATATAGTTAGAGCCAAAAGCCAATGCTATAGTCAGAACACATGTAGTGTACTCTCATTTGTCTTCCGGCTCATCATCTGCAAAAGCAGACATTTCGTTTCCATGTTGTCCGAAAGATTGTGTGCTCAAACGTGTTTGTGTCTGAGTATCTTCGTCGGTAACGAAAAATATGACCCACTGTAGAAGCTTGCAACTACCTTCGTTTTCACGAACCGCTTTCATAGCTTTATAGCCAAAAAATACCAAACGCCCTGGCAGAAACAGAAAATCTAGAACGTCCATAACACGAGTTGATTAGTATATAACATTTACCTAACAGAAATATAACAAAGAGAGCGTTGACGAGCATGACAACAATGGAGAACACTTTGCGATCATAAGAATCTTCTACAGCGAGAATGTTAGAGGTCGCATCTTGCAGAGCAATTAGAGTTCCAAGCATGAGACTGAGGGAAATGACCGTAAGGGAAAGAAGCTGCAGCAGCTGCTCTGATTTTCGCTTAATTGGTTTGAAGTGTGCATGAAGCACGAGGAAAACATTAGCAATCATTGCTGCTATGGCAACTCCAGAAAGACTTTTGCCACCAAAGTACTCGATTCCACATGTAAGAAAGAATTTTCTAGCAATTTCTAATAATTCCCAAAACCAAAACTTTGCTTCGTAGTTTTCATCCAAAAACTGCAGAGAGTCGAGTATGTCATCTTTAGCACTATTTCGTCTGTTGCGGAGAGGAATAAATTTGTCATCATCATCCGAAGTATTACTTGGAATTTTGTGCCTTTTATAAAGACCAAACAGCAGCAGTAGAGGTAAAACCAGTACGTAGACAGACATAGACCAGCAAATTAGAAAGAGAACTCTGTGATTTCCTTGTGATGAGTAATTGCATTCTATACTCATGTCGATCTTTAGGTACCAAGGACAGTCCTTCTGACTACGGTAATGACAAATCTGATGGCATGTCCACACTTTGTATGGGAGAGTGGACATAATCTGAGCCGTCGCGGATGGATAACCGAGAAACATAATCCACCAGATGTTTCTCATGCACGATCTCCTGGCTAGAGAGCGACTCCTGTCGTCACTTCGCAAGCGTGGGCAACAATACGACACGGCACAATATCGAATCCAGTAGTATGCGAAGACCAATAGTACAAGCAGACATTGACCCGTCAGATTGACGATTGTCTTTTGCAGAGCGTTAAGGCGCAAGCGCGAACTAAGACAAGATGGAGTGGCTATCTCTATAACGTTCAGTTCGATGGATTTTAGCCAAGCGCCGGCAGCGAGGAGAATCTCAGGCCAAGGTACATAGCGCAGAGCTGAAAGAACGCCAGCCATAACTTGAACAAATCCTACAATTATCTTGACTTTGGAGGCGATTTGATCGACAACGGTAGCCGCTTGTCGTTTACCTCTCATTGCCAGTTTGTCTACCTTGAAGAGAAGAAACAAGAAAAGTACAAAGAACAACGCGATAGAAGCTAGTTGCAAACAACTGCGCCAAACGGGTGGACACTTGACGCACTCGCTCGACCAAAAGAAATATCCGTTGTCGCATAGAGAACAGAGCGGACCGGAATATCCCTTCTTACACATTTCTTCATCTGTCACACCACCATTACAACTCTTTGCCAGAGGACAGCGATAGACGATTGGTAAGTTTCCCTTAAAACTAACCGATTCATTGCTATACGAGTCATCTCTGAATTGTATTTCTCTAACAAACTGCACAAAGTTTTCTTGATCGCTTGAGTGTTCCCAAGACCACCAGTATCCACTCATAACTGTAGGAAAGTCATTCTGACAGGCAAGTCCTTCAGATGTGGCATTACATGCAAAGCAAGAACCGAATCTGTCAAGTCTGTAGTAACCGTCGAGACAAGGACAGGCTCTGAATCCTGCATGAACTTTGGTGTTTGTGCCGGTCAGACAAACCTTGCAATCTCGTGGACTTCGACCAGGAATCCGAAATGGTTGGACAAAAGTACCGTCTACACACTTCTCGCATTTTTTTTGTCCAGCTTTATCTTGATACCAGCCACCTAGAGCAGAGAAACATTTATACAAGTTTGCAAGCCGTGCTTGTTTATTTGTTTTTTTTGTTTGTTTGTTTGTGTGTGTGTGTGCGCGTGGTGTGTGTGTGTGTGTGTGTGGTGTGTGTTTGCGTGTGTGTGTGTGTGCTAGTGTGTGTGTGTGTGTGTGTGTGTGTGTGTGTGTGTGTGTGTGTGTGTGTGTGTGTGTGTGTGTGTGTGTGTGTGTGTGTGTGTGTGTGTGTTCTCAATCACCTGCTGGACAAAATTTGCAAATACCGAGTTTATCACTTTTGCCATCAGAAATGGTAGCATTTGTTCCTGATGGGCATTCGATGCATTCGTATTCGTATGGCTCTATTACAGTTTCATAGCACGAAAACCCACTTTGAGAATAAGCGTATGCAGACGCTCTGCTGAGATGCTCCATGACAACTCCATTGCCTTCAGTTGCACATTGTCTATTGAGAAATCATATGAGCACAAAACTTACTCTTAACTTCTTGTAATTTGGTCTGTTTTACATATCTATTTTGTCACTGACTCGTGGCAATCGTTTTAACTGGGAGCAATTTAACCAACTATATAGCAAAAATGTCAAACATGTTAAAGAATTAAATATTTGCAACATTGCTTCTTGTAACTAACACTGTGCAATTGCTCAAATGCACAAACAAGTCCATTGGCAGAGATGTTAAATTGTTGTCAATCAAGTATCTAAACATCATGTATATTATAAAATGTTAATAAATGTTTATTGCTTCTCACAATTTTTTCAGTGATTTTAGCATGTTCAGCGATCCGGCTTCGATATGTTCCATTTTGTTTCTCATAAGGTATCTGTAAAAAATGATATATTAATAGTGTGCTGTAAATACAATTAAATTAATTTGAATATTGGTACAATTCACGAAGAAGAAAGAGGTTGGTGAAAGAGTAACTTTCAATCGTTTTCAGTTGATTTCCCACAAGATATCTAAAATAGGAAGAAGCACTTGAATCAATTCTAAATGCAGTCATGCCTATCCTCAAATATCGTAAATGGACATAACTCAAAAGGTGACTGCAATATGAATGTGGTATGAAAACTTGTTTTCCAAATTTCTTCTGTCAATAACTAAGTCATCGTGGGGTACATGTGCATGCATAGCCGTTATGGTTGAAAGTCTATATTTGTAAGTAAAGTTCTGATATCTTTGCACAGTTAACACAATTTAATGTACTAGAAGTAGATCATTATAGAAAAGAATTTTTCTGCCATGCCAATGTATGTACACAAACATTTTAGTATAGACATAAAACTATTTAGATATAGATTTGATTATACGTATGCTCATAATATATTTCAATTTTTAATTTGTATATTTTAATTTTTAATTTTAATTTGAAGGGTTCCTTTTAATGGTTTAATTTTTAAATTAAATATTATTTATTATTTTATATTTTTAAGTTTCAATTTTGATCTAATTAATTGGCCATTGTTGATCATGAGTTTAGCCAGTTCATCAAAACGGCCAATGAGAGTCAGCTAATGAGAGATTATGTGACTTAGTGCTATTATTATTATTGTACAAGTTCTTGATTAGTAGAGATTGAAACAAAGGCATTTACAAAAATTTATTGATAAATAATAAGTAATTTACTCATTTATAAGGATATTTGTTAAGTATAATTGTGTATGTAATTTTTTTTAATTAAGTAAAAATAGTTTTAATTTTAAGTAGCATGCTCAAGTCAATGTCATCTATTTTAATTAATAATTAATATGGTAATTACGCATTTGTTTTCTAATTATGTCAAAATGTTGAACAGACATACAAAAAAGTCTAAACATTGTAAGCTATGTCTACTAACGTGCTATTGAAATGTAAACAAATGGAAATAAATTTTATACAATATTGCCAAAAAATTCTGTTTTGATAAGCTTCGAGGAAGTTCCGTCAGCTCGTTGAAAGACAAATCACTAACAACAAAACATTGACACAATATTAAAATAATTTTTAAACAAAAATTGATCACAGCTTTATAATCATGGTGACGGTTTCAAATAGAGACTCTTCAATTTCGTACAAACTGTTGTTGAATAGATATCTAAATGAAGAGATATACATGCATAAGAAAATTGCATGAATACTAAACGTGAGCAATGTTACAATTGTATCACTTGTTGCTGTTTCTTAAATATTGCACCGCTGAATGATCTAAGTAAATTGAAAGAAAAGTCCCTAAATACAAAGTTATTTTTTCTTTAGCACATTGAATCACAAAAGTTGCAGACAATTCAACAATTGGTTTCTCCGTGTGATTAAAGAGTCCATCTGGTAGCTGAGCTATTTGGTTGTATGATATATCCCTAGTAATTCAATGTTAATATAATGCAAATGATTGCCACTTGCCAACCAATCATGACTTACAGAGTTCGTAAATTTGGAAGATGCCTGAATGCTCCAGCATGAACTTGCTTTATGCTACAATGGTGTAAGTCCCTCAAAATTAAAAAGAAAATAATATTATTAATTTAATAGATTTGATTTGCTGTTTTACATAAATGTATACAAATACTCACAGAGAGATAACCGCCGACAAAATAAGGAAGTTTTCTTGGAGTTCATGTAGATTGCTGTTGTGGAAATTCAATTTGCTAAAAATGATTAAATAATTTAACCAAGCCTTGTTTGTGACTTCGTGGCTTACATTACTCCACTTCGAAATCCGAGCCTTTCTAGCGTCTTTAAAGAGTTTCCATCTATTTGGCTACTTTGGATTTCGCTAATAGCAAATACCAATAATTATTGAGATAGAAATACGTAAATTTGTTTGCTTATTGATTAACACACACACACACACACACACACACACACACACACACACACACACACACACACACACACACACTCACTCACTCACACACACATACACACACACACACAAACACACTCACTCACACACACACACACACACACACACACACACACACACACACACACACACACACACACACACACACACACACACACACACACACACACACACACACACACACACACACACACACACACACACACACACACACACACACACACACACACACACACACACACACACACACACACACACACACGCACACAAACATACATAAATACATGCGCGCGCGCACATGCACCTAGGCACTCAAACACAAACACGCGCGCACGCACGCACGCACAAAACCGTGTACGCACAAGCGGATGCAAACATGCGTGGTAATTGTCATGACACTAACAGAGTCGAAAGAATTGGCAAGTCGGTAATGCCTCCACTTTCAATTCGAAGATTTACATCAACCATACGATCTAAACTCCTGCGCATATCACAGTTGATATCAAAAACTACACGTTTTAAATTAAATTAGAATATTCTACTTACAAAGTGCGCAAGCGTAGCAAATTGGACAAGTCACCAGACTTGATTGTATGAATTCTATTCCGAGTCAATTGTCTATAAAAATTATCAGTTAGTCATGTGTGTATATATTAGAACTGATTAAACTCACAATTCTTGTATTTTATATTCAGACAAATGGAACAAATTTCTTTGAAAGAAATTAGTCACTGAAGTAATGCGGTTGTACTGTAGATAGCTAAAACCACATTAATTAAACACAGAAACGTGTATATACAATGTGTAGCACAACTGTGTTTATGGTAAAGTACAGTATTTTACTTACACTCTGACAACACATCGAGGTAGCCAGAATGGACTCGAAATCTTGTTGTAATTTCCTTTTCTGCAAAAGCAACAGAATTGTTTACATCATGATCTATATGCAGGCTGCGGCAGCAATAATTTAATAAATTTTTTTTAATAATGTTTAATACAACAGTAACACGTATTTTCAACTTTTTATGTTTGTGCCCAAAATTAAATCATTGATGTTAAAATTGTATAAAAAATAATATTTTAGGTGCATAAAACGTAAAAATATTTGGGTTTAAAATTGAGAAAATAGCAATAACAAAACATAGTGTCTAAACATACATAATTTATATTAATGATATATATATATATATATATATATATATATATATATATATATATATATATATATATATATGACTTGCGCTGCCGGCTTAGAAGCATACACGTCTGAATCCGCCCCTGTGTAGTGATCAAAGATAGTTTGCAAAGTCCAGTAGTCTTTATCTAGCAACCAGCTATAATGCCCGGGTTCGCCAGGGGGACAACACATGCCAGGTGCTTCTCCTTTCCACTTCATAGCGCCGCAGTTGACACACACGTTTGTCATAGAGCCAATACAACACGGAAGTGGATTAAAGACAGGTCGCATTTATAGGTAGGAATTATAGCAGAAAGTATCTATAAATGCGTTTGATGGTATCATAGGTGATGTTGGCCATGAATGATTGCAGTGAATAAAAATGTCGCGTATAGACTTGCAATCTTATAGAACTTCCGGATATTGCGCTGTCCCGTTGAATGAAATAAGTCAAGTGCAGTTAGATGAATCGTCTAGCACTCCCGCATATGGCGCTGTCTGAAATGAAGTCACGTGCAGTTAGACGAACCATCAGAGCAGAACTGGAAGGCACACGCAGTACTCACCCGGATAATTCATTCCCCGTATCTGACGAAGTCACGGGTCGTACCGACTCTCGTCATTTCGACAGTCCCATTGAAGGTCGTCTCTTCGAAGACGTTGCTGGCGTTTTGGGGAACAGGTGCATTAAACACGGCAGCTCCGTGTCTAAGGAAGTAAGGAGTCGTACGGACTCTCGTCATTTCGACAGTCCCGTTGAACGCCGTTTCTTCGAAGACGTTGCTGGCGTTTCGGGGAACAGGTGCTTCAAACACGGCAGCTCTTCGACGGTCGTAGACTGGCAAACGACTGTGCGCGTATTTTTTTCAAGACCCGGATATCAGGAAAAATATCTTCTGTTTCCCAGCGTCGCCCGCAACAAACGACACGCTTAGCGCGTACCGTCCGACGTCGGGATCGGGCAGTCTAAATTCGGTGGAGATACGATCGCGTTCCGAAGATATTTGCGGGCGAGCGAAAGCGAGCGCGATCGGCAGGAAATGGCGTCGTCGTGGGAGAAGTCAGGAAGACGACGACAGTCTCACTTTCGACCGCAATGAATTTGGCGTGCGCGAAGCAGATTCGGCCGAGATCGGACTCGCCGTCTTTGAGAAACATTCCAACAGACGGACACACAGACATACAGCTAGACACACAGACAGACACCTCTCCTTTATGCAATACTACGCGAACGCTCGGGAGCGCCCACTTCTGTCTGTCCACATGTCTGTAACGCGCCGATCGACACGACGCCGGTCTCGGATCGTCGCGAAACGCAGTGGGCCGGTCAAGATCGCGAGTCCGAGACGAACGGTCGCGTCGGATTCCGCCTCGACCGTCTCCGACGGTCTGAGACGAGACTTTGGCGGTCTGAAATGAGATGCGCGGGAGTTTGTTTCTTCAATTGAGCGAGTATGCGGGTGTGTAGTGCAAGATGTCCCCGCTGCAGTCGGAGTAAACCGGCTCACGGGGCTGCTTTTGCGTGCGTGCGTCCGTCCGTGCATGTGTGTACGGAAGTTGCGTCTTCTCCACGAATAGATCATACCGTTTTAGGTGGATACTATAATACGCCAACCCACGCTTCCGCCTGTATGGATGAATGTCTATAATGCGCCGATCGACACGACGCCCGTCTCCGATTTCGTGAAACGAGACATTGGCGTTCTGAAATGAGATGAGCCGGAGTTTGTTTGCTCAATCAATTAACAGAGTATGCGGGTGTGACGTGCGCTCGCCGTGCAGCCACTGTACACGCCATCCAAAGTACAAAATGCGCCGGCTCACCGGGCTGCTTTTGCGTGCGTGCGTGAGTGCTTGCGTGCTTGCGTGTGTCACGGAAGGTGCGTCTTCTTTGCAGAAGTGACGTGCAACGATTGCCACCACCCAGATTGCCACCGCCCATAGGGCGGATACATAGTACTAATGTAAATAGATTACTACATCTTACATGATTTGGAGGTTAGGAAATGCCAAGAAGTAGTCGCTATCGACGAATGGCACGCTGCAATGTTCAAAGTTGCTAGAATAGGACACACAAAAGACACTCCACAGTCAGCTAACAAACGGATATACGATATAGCTAGATAAACAACGACTACCGTGTCTTACAATTCAAGAACGTCTTGAACAGGAAACTCGTGGCTAGGTGGAAGGCCTTTGCTGAAGTCGCTGTTGCTGCAATCAACAGTTTTGGTGGGATAATTGCAGTCGCAAACATTGCATCCTTTCTCGGTCCAAATTCGTGGCCAATCTTGCTTTTGCTGCGAAGGCAGAGTGCGTAGCGAAGAGTTGCTTGATTGCGCAGTACAGTGAGTCGTCGCTGTGTCAGAAAACAGCCATAAGACTATCAGCATAATAGCAACAGTTGGAGAACGCATGGCAGACTGAAAGTCGACCAACCAAGCAGAGAAACTCTAGAGTTGCTGCCCGTATGTTTCTCTTGCTATACGGTCTATGTATACTCACGATAGACGGTTTCGCTTTGCTAGATCTTCACAGACTTCTGTATTGTTTGCAACGGATGCAATGAATTCCAAGACCTTGTAGATACCTTAGGTTTGCACAAACCTAAAAACGGTGTTGTGATCGTAAAAGGAACGTTGTGAAATTGGAGTGACAGAAGTAAAGGGCCACGCTTGCACTCTAGAACACGGTATTGTTGTACTATATCTAAATGATCAAAAGCAAAGTTTGTAAGGCAAATGTATATATGTAAAAATAATTCTAATCGTATTTTTGTTCTATATCTAAGAAACCTAAAAAGGTTTGTAGGGCAAATGTATATATGTAAAAATAATTATAATTGTATTTTTGCTCTATATCTAAAAGAGCAAAAGCAAAGTTTATAGGGCAAATGTATATATGTAAAAATTATTATTATTGTATTTTTGTTGTAGATCTAAAAGAGCAAAAGCAAAGTTCATAAGGCAAATGTATATATGTAAAAATTATTTTAGATGATTTTTGTTCTATATCTAGAAGAGCAAAAGCAAAGTTTATAGGGCAAATATATATATATATATATATATATATATTCAAAAATAATTTTAAGTAAAAGTTATATATTATTTTACGTGGTTTAGTATTACTACTAATTTATAATTATGATTTTTAAATTTATTCTTACATTTTGTATTTTTGACTTTGCAACGTGAGCCATAATTTTAATTGATTTTTAAAAATTTTAGTCATGTTTCTCCTGCAGCCGGCGTCGTTTCACGCCCTTCTTCATGTATACGCCGTAATACATAACCACACTAAAATTTGGCGTATTTCCATTTTCTAACAGCAAATACAAATTGAAGTGATTCCTTCATTTCTGGACATAATCGCTTTTCCAACCACTCTGCTCTTCTTCTACTCTGCAAGAGACATGAACACGAGATTTGAGTATACAGACATGTCAGTATGGAATAAGCCAGTCCAAGTCATTGGGTTTAAATTTGCAAGTAGATTATATGCAATGGTCACGTCCTATAGGTATACAGGAGTAAGGTCGCTCCAGTGCCTCTATTCGTGAAAACAATGATTTCTTAAAAATGCATTAAAGCATACATGTCATAGACGTGTACAGATTGTTTTTACATATGATATTAAATAACGGTATAACAACAATCTGCAATTACTGATGTTGTAGCAAAGTATCCACTAGATGATTTAAGCAAACGTACTTCGCTTTTTTCATCCTGTGTACCAGTGACCATAGTTTTAGTAAATTATTTTGCTTTTAACGTCTTTGACTTTTAAAGCTTCAAAAGGTTTTTGAATATTATTAGTTTAATATATAATATTTTGAGCCATCGTAAAATGAAATTCATACGCGAGCTTACAAGTTACAGATGTCATAATTACTTTGCCATTAATTAATAAAAACTAATCAGATAACAACAATACACCACCGGGACAGTTCTCCTTTAAATGATTTGCCCGGGCTAAGAACGGACTAATTGTCTTGTATTTAATATATAAATACTATATATATATAAATACTATATATATATATATATACTACACACACACACAAACACACACAAACACACACACACACACACACACACACACACACACACACACACACACACACACACACACACACACACACACACACACACACACACACACACACACACACACACACACACACACACACACACACACACACACACACACATATATATATATATATATATATATATATATATATATATATATAGACAAGGATTGATACTTTGACAGCACAGTTGCCTGTTGTTAATATTAGATTAAAAAATTAAATATAAATACATTACTTTAACTAAGTCGTTGTGTCTCTTTCTCCGAGATGAAATTGGTATCTACAAACACACAAACAATGTGTTGGACAAAGAGGCAATAAATTATTGATAGATATGAATATACAGCAATAATGATAAGAATATAGTTACATGTAAACATAGTCTGGAGGCAAGGTAGCTATAAAATATATTAATAAAGAACTATAAAATTTTTATTTAGCCAAGTAGTGAAATATTTGTGTATTAAATTCATAATTTTATTTACTATTTTGTTAAATTCTTTGATGTGTATCGTTAGAGTAGAAAATAAAAAGAGTAAAGTTTGATGTATAAATAGAATACATGAATTAACCTTAGAGTATAGAGATACTTATGCATGAAATCGCTCGGACAGTAAAAGGGGTCTGATCCTCTACTGCCAAAATAAAATCATTATAAATCATGACATAATTTATCATTTGTTACTGCTAGTGGAGTTTCAACAGTCAAACGTTCAACTAGTCTCCATTACAAAAAACACGTTTCCGCTGTTTTAAACGAGTTGTTGCGCGCTCGCTTCGCTCAAATATGCAGGAAACGCGAGGTTACGTACATCGCAAGCAGTCTGTTAGGATTAGAATCTTTTTTTTGGGCGCTCAAGCTCATTTTGACGAGTTTCGCTACCTCGAGGTGTTTAAATTTTGTATGGAAAAGAAGTCAAATGCGCTCGTCAGCGTAACGGAGGTAAAAATCGATTTATCAGATCGTTGTATCTCGTGTGACGAATCGTCGTGCAAGTTTTTTGCTTCTACTCTTTAGTTTTGCCAACTTAATAGAAGAAGAAGGTTTGTAATAGCGTCAATACTGTCTTCGCGCAACGGTTCGAGTGTGCCAGAAGTTCTCGGCAAGTTGCAAGGTTGGATGGAAACATGCAAGTGAGCTAGACGTAAGCTACAGACAGTGTTTGTACACTTTAAGAGACGAATGGAGCTTGTTATGTTGTGCCGTCGCTTCTGACTAGGAGGAAAGGAATAGCGGAAGTGCAGAGTTACTCAAGAATGCACGTCTATTTGAAGGTGAGCCAGGAGTTTCGAATATTGTCACATTGCAGACGTAGCAATTAATGATGAAATGAAAATATAAAGGAAAGAGTTAATACAAATAATTTTTTTTCATAAAATTGGTCTGTGTAGGGAATCAGGCCCTATAATTATTAAGAAAGGTTTAGAGACAAGCCAGAAATTATGCTTGAAGCTCTCTATAATTATAAGTTATGTCTTGATTGGCTGGCTTCGGATTTGCTTGGAAACTAGACCGTTTTGGATGAGTGAGACCAGATACTGTGCTGAGATTGCCATCTGCGCATGCTCAGCGACTATTTGGCTTCTAACTAATTAAATCAACATCCGGTCTGCCGAAATTGTTCTTTCGGGTATCATTGCAGTGACCGAATTGTTTGTTGACGCGCAAGCGCTGCATGGAGGAGCGACGAGAACGCCTGATCAGGCTATGGCCTACTGCGAAATTTGATTTGAGCATGCTGGAACATCTTGCTAGATCTCTGCACGCGGCACGTGGACAAAACAACTAGACAACAGTAAATGCGTGTATTTGTGGTAGAGATAAAATTAAAATATTTGAATTGTGTATTGTGAAATGTAAAATACCGTTATTAAGTGTGGGCTTTTAATTAATTAACTCTAGCAGCTGCATGTCTTTCCCAATTTTACAAATCCAACAACTTCTGGTTGCTCTGAATGTCTACTAATAGCATACATATTGAAATAAGAGTAACTCTGCGAGGACAGTACTTCCAACAACAACAGCTCCATTTGACTCTGGGATACCTGTTTTTATATATACAAGTGTCATATATCTCTAGAAATCTGTGGCATGTACCAATTCGGGAGATCAAAAAATTTAATTGGTATGTGGAAGAAGTCATTCAAATTGTAAACAGACGGAAGCAGTAAATAGATGTGTGTGTGTGTGTGTGTGTGTGTGTGTGTGTGTGTGTGTGTGCATGTGTGTATGTGTGTGTGTGTGTGTGTGTGTGTGTGTGTGTGTGTGTGTGTGTGTGTGTGTGTGTGTCTGTGTCTGTGTCTGTGTCTGTGTCTGTGTCTGTGTGTCTATGTGTCTATGTGTCTGTGTCTGTGTCTGTGTCTGTGTCCATGTCTGTCTGTTAGTCTGTCTGTCTGTCTGTCTGTCTGTCTGTCTGTCTGTCTGTCTGTCTGTCTGTCTGTCTGTCTGTCTGTCTGTCTGTCTGTCTGTCTGTCTGTCTGTCTGTCTGTCTGTCTGTCTGTCTGTCTGTCTGTCTGTCTGTCTGTCTGTCTGTCTGTGTGTCTGTCTGTGTGTGTGTGTGTGTGTGTGTGTGTGTGTGTGTGTGTGTGTGTGTGTGTGTGTGTGTGTGTGTGTGTGTGTGTGTGTGTGTGTGTGTGTGTTATAACCGTATATCAATTTAGACGATAGAAAAGGATTATCTATCAATGGCTACATTTTCTCTAAAGCCAACTCGTCTGTACACGTGCAATGAGTAGTTCATATGTGAGCTAATGGACAGTAAAAATGGGTTTAATAGACCTACATGTGTTTTTGCGTTTGAAATTGAGAGACAAAACAATGTTATATTGACATACTAATTATACACGTCGCGATGATCATTAGTCGCTATTACTGCTAAATTATATCTAGCTCTTCATAAGCCATCATGCGGATAGCAGAGTATATATTTTCAATTTATCTTCACAACTGCCGGAAAGCTCATGATCATTGATAATTACAATGCACATTGCAAATGAACAAAACTAAAGTCAAAGTTTTAGTTAACTGGTCAATTTGACGCAAAATCATTTATTTCTATATTTTTTATTAACCACATGCGTCACATGTTTTGCGACAAAGGATGCGCCTAATAATAAACTTGCAACGTCCAGTACTCTTCTTGAATTTGCATATAAATGGGGACCACTTGTCAATACATGTGTTTACTACACAGAAAGCATTACAAGCTACAACATCTGCAATGTAAATACATACACTTGTAAGTATGAACCGACCTTTCCATGCGATGAAGCTCATGCCATGTTTCCTCTTCACATCCGAGCACGAAATCCGAGGGTTATTCCCATTCGAATCGAGGAAAGCTTTAGGTTGAATGTTCGATATTTGCGAATTGGCACAAATTACGGCAGACAGAGTCACTTTCAATTTGCAAAAGTTGTACTTTTTTGTGCAAAAGAGCAATCATATAATAGCAACTGTCTCTACAGAATGCATATAAATTCATACTAATCTATAGCAAACATACGCCTATAAGGACAACAAACATCAAAGAAGCTATAACAGCTGCGTAGTCTAATATAATTAGAGCCAAAAGCCAATGCTATAGTCAGAACACATGTAGTGTACTCTCATTTGTCTTCCGGCTCATCATCTGCAAAAGCAGACATTTCGTTTGCATGTTGTCCGAAAGATTGTGTGCTCAAACGTGTTTGTGTCTGAGTATCTTCGTCGGTAACGAAAAATATGAGCCACTGTAGAAGCTTGCAACTACCTTCGTTTTCACGAACCGCTTTCATAGCTTTATAGCCACAAAATACCAAACGCCCTGGCAGAAACAGAAAATCTAGAACGTCCATAACACGAGTTGATTAGTATATAACATTTACCTAACAGAAATATAACAAAGAGAGCGTTGACGAGCATGACAACAATAGAGAACACTTTGCGATCATAAGCATCTTCTACAGCGAGAATGTTAGAGGTCGCATCTTGCAGAGCAATTAGAGTTCCAAGCATGAGACTGAGAGAAATGACCGTAAGGGAAAGAAGCTGCAGCAGCTGCTCTGATTTTCGCTTAATTGGTTTGAAGTGTGCATGAAGCACGAGGAAAACATTAGCAATCATTGCTGCTATCGCAACTCCAGAAAGACTTTTGCCACCAAAGTACTCGATTCCACATGTAAGCAGGAATTTTCTTGCGATTTCTAATAATTCCCAAAACCAAAACTTTGCTTCGTAGTTTTCATCCAAAAACTGCAGAGAGTCGAGTATGTCATCTTTAGCACTATTTCGTCTGTTGCGGAGAGGAATAAATTCGTCATCATCATCCGAAGTATTACTTGGAATTTTGTGCCTTTTATAAAGACCAAACAGCAGGAGTAGAGGTAAAACCAGTACGTAGACAGACATAGACCAGCAAATTAAAAAGAGAACTCTGTGATTTCCTTGTGATGAGTAATTGCATTCTATACTCATGTCGATCTTTAGGTACCAAGGACAGTCTTGCTGACCACGGTAATGACAAATCTGATGGCATGTCCACACTTTGTATGGTAGAGTGGACATAATCTGAGCCGTCGCGGATGGATAACCGAGAAACATAATCCACCAGATGTTTCTCATGCACGATCTCCTGGCTAGAGAACGACTCCTGTCGTCACTTCGCAAGCGTGGGCAACAATGCGACACGGCACAATAACGAATCCAGTAGTATGCGAAGACCAATAGTACAAGCAGACATTGACCCGTCAGATTGACGATTGTCTTTTGCAGAACGTTAAGGCGCAAGCGCGAACTAAGACAAGATGGAGTGGCTATCTCTATAACGTTCAGTTCGATGGATTTTAACCAAGCGCCGGCAGCGAGGAGAATCTCAGGCCAAGGTACATAGCGCAGAGCTGAAAGAACGCCAGCTATAACTTGAACAAATCCTACGATTATCTTGACTTTGGAGGCGATCTGATCGACAACGGTAGCCGCTTGTCGTTTACCTCTCATTGCCAGTTTGTCTACCTTGAAGAGAAGAAACAGGAAAAGTACAAAGAGCAACGCGATAGAAGCTAGTTGCAAACAACTGCGCCAAACGGGTGGACACTCGACGCACTCGCTCGACCAAAAGAAATATCCGTTGTCGCAGAGAGAACAGAGCGGACCGGAATATCCCTTCCTACACATTTCTTCATTTGTCACACCACCATTACAACTCTTTGCCAGAGGACAGCGATAGACGATTGGTAAGTTTCCCTTAAAACTAACCGATTCATTGCTATACGAGTCATCTCTGAATTGTATTTCTCTAACAAACTGCACATATTTTTCTTGATTACTTGAGTGTTCCCAAGACCACCAGTATCCACTCATAACTGTAGGAAAGTCATTCTGACAGGCAAGTCCTTCAGATGTGGCATTACATGCAAAGCAAGAACCGAATCTGTCAAGTCTGTAGTAACCGTCGAGACAAGGACAGGCTCTGAATCCTGCATGAACTGTGGTGTCTGTACCGGTCGGACAAACCTTGCAATCTCGTGGACTTCGACCAGGAATCCGAAATGGTTGAACAAAAGTACCGTTTACACACTTCTTGCATTCTTTTTGTCCAGCTTGATCTTGATACCAGCCACCTAGAGCAGAAAAACATTTATACAAGTTTGCAAGCCGTGCGTGTTTATTGGTTTTTTTTGTTTGTTTGTTTGTTTGTTTGTGTGTGTGCGCGTGTGTGTTTGTGTGTGTGTGTTTGTGTGTGTGTGTGTGTGTGTTTGTGTGTGTGTGTGTGTGTGTGTGTGTGTGTGTGTGTGTTTGTGTGTGTGTGTGTGTGTGTGTGTGTGTGTGTGTGTGTGTGTGTGTGTGTGTGTGTGTGTGTGTGTGTGTGTGTGTGTGTGTGTGTTCTCAATCACCTGCTGGACAAAATTTGCAAATACCGAGTTTACCACTTTTGCCATGAGAAATGGTAGCATTTGTTCCTGATGGGCATTCGATGCATTCGAAGTCGTATGGCTGTTTTACAGTTTGATAGCACGAAAACCCACTTTGAGAATAAGTGTATGCAGACGGTCTGCTGAGATTCTCCATGACAACTCCATTGCCTTTAGTTGCACATTGTCTATTGAGAAATCATATGAGCACAAAACTTACTCTTAACTTCTTGTAATTTGGTCTGTTTTACATATCTATTTTGTCACTGACTCGTGGCAATCGTTTCAACTTGCAGCAATTTAACCAACTATATAGCAAAAATGTCAAACATGTTAAAGAATTAACTATTTGCAACATTGCTTCTTGTAACTAACACTGTGCAATTGCTCAAATGCACAAACAAGTCCATTGGCAGAGATGTTAAATTGTTGTCAATCAAGTATCTAAACATCATGTATATTATAAAATGTTAATAAATGTTTATTGCTTCTCACAATTTTTTCAGTGATTTTAGCATGTTCAGCGATCCGACTTCGATATGTTCCATTTTGTTTCTCATAAGGTATCTGTAAAAATTTATATATTAATAGTGTGCTGTAAATACAAGTAAATTGATTTGAATATTGGTACACTTCACGAAGAAGAAAAAGGTTGGTGAAAAAGTAACTTTTAATCGTTTTCAGATGATTTCCTACAAGATATCTAAAATAGAAAGAAGCACTTCAATCAATTCTAAATACAGTCATGCCTATACTCAAATATCGTAAATGAACATAACTCAAAAGGTGACTGCAATATGAATGTGGTATGAAAACTTGTTTACCAAATTTCTTCTGTCAATAACTAAGTCATCGTTGGGTACATGTGCATGCATAGCCGTTATGGTTGAAAGTCTATATTTATAAGTAAAGTTCTGATATCTTTGCACAGTTTACACAATTTAATGTACTAGAAGTAGATCATTATAGAAAAGAATTTTCCTGCCATGCCAATGTATGGACACAAACATTTTAGTATAGACATAAAACTTTTTAGATATAGATTTGTTTATACGTATGCTCATAATATATTTCAATTTTTGATTTGTATATTTTAATTTTTGATATTAATTTGAAGGGTTCCTTTTAATGGTTTAATTTTAAATTAAATATTATTTATTACTTTATATTTTCAAGTTTCAATTTTGATCTAATTTGGTTGGCCATTGTTAATCATGAGTTTAGCCAGTTCATCAAAACGGCCAATGAGAGTCAGCTAATGAGAGATTATGTGACTTAGTGCTATTATTATTATTGTACAGGTTCTTGATTAGTAGAGCTTGAAACAAAGGTATTTACAAACATTTATTGATAAACAATGAGTAATTTACTCATTTATATGGATAATTGTTAAGCATAATTGTGTATGTAAATTTTTTTAATTAAGTAAAAATAGTTTTAATTTTAAGTAGCATGCTCAAGTCAATGTCATCTATTTTAATAATTAATATAGTAATTACGCATTTGTTTTCTAATTATGTCAAAATGTTAAACAGACATACAGAAACAAGTCTAAACATTGTAAGTTATGTCTACTAACATGCTATTGAAATATAAACAAATGAAAATAAATTTTGTACAATATTGCCAAAAAATTCTGTTTTGATAAGCTTCGAGGAAGTTCCGTCAAATAGTTGAAAGACAAATCACTAACAACAAAACATTGACACAATATTAAAATAATTTTTAAACAAAAATTGATCACAGCTTTATAATCATAGTAACGGTTTCAAATAGAGACTCTTCAATTTCGTACAAACTGTTGTTGAATAGATATCTAAATAAAGAGATATACATGCATAAGGAAATTGCATGAATACTAAACGTAAGCAATGTTACAATTGTATCACTTGTTGCTGTTTCTTAAATATTGCACCGCTGAATGATCTAAGTAAATTGAAAGATAAGTCCCTAAATACAAAGTTATTGTTTCTTTAGCACATTGAATCACAAAAGTTGCAGACAATTCAACAATTGGTTTCTCCGTGTGATTAAAGAGTCCATCTGGTAGCTGAGCTATTTCGTTGTATGATATATCCCTAGTAATTCAATGTTCATATAATGCAAATGATTGTAACTTGCCAACCAATCACGACTTACAGATTTCGTAAATTTGGAAGATGCCTGAATGCTCCAGCATGAACTTGCTTTATGCCACAATTGTGTAATTTCCTCAAAATAGAAGAAAATAATATTATTAATTTAATAGATTTGATTTGCTGTTTTACATAAATGTATACAAATACTTACAGATAGGTAACAGCCGGCAAAATAAGGAAGTTTTCTTGGAGTTCATGTAGATTGTTGTTTTGGACAAAAAATTTCCTAAAAATTATTAAATAATTTAACCAAGCCTTGTTTTGTGACTTCGTGGCTTACATTTCTCCACTTCGAAATCCAAGCCTTTCTAGCGTCTTTAAAGAGTTTCCATCTATTTGGCTACTTTGGATTTTGCTAATAGCAAATACCAATAATTATTGAGATAGAAATACGTAAATTTGTGTGCTTATTGATGAAACACACACACACACACACACACACACACACACACACACACACACACACACACACACACACACACACACACACACACACACACACACACACACACACACACACACACACACACACACACACACACTCACACACACACACACACACACACACACACACACACACTCACACACACACACTCACTCACACACACACAAACAAACACACACACACACACACACACACACACACAAACACACACACACACACACACACACACACACACACACACACACACACACACACACACAAACATACATAAATACATGCGCGCGCGCACATGCACCTAGGCACTCAAACACAAACACGCACGCACGCACGCACGCACGCACGCACGCACAAAACCGTGTACGCACAAGCGGATACAAAAACATGCTTGGTAATTGTCATGACACTAACAGAGTCGAAAGAATTGGCAAGTCGGTAATGCCTTCACTTTCAATTCGAAGATTTACATCAACCATACCATCTAAACTCCTGCGCATATCACAGTTGATATCAAAAACTATACGTTTTAAATTAAATTAGAATATTCTACTTACAAAGTGCGCAAGCGTAGCAAATTGGACAAGTCACCAGACTTGATTGTATGAATTCTATTTTGAGTCAATTGTCTATAAAAATTATCAGTTAGTCATGTGTATATATATTAGAACTGATTAATCTCACAATTCTTGTATTTTATATTCAGACAAATCGAACAAATTTCTTTGAAAGAAATTAGTCACTGAAGTAATGCGGTTGTACTGTAGATAGCTAAAACCACATTAATTAAACACAGAAACGAGTATATACAATGTGTAGCACAACTGTGTTTATAGTAAAGTACAGTATTTTACTTACACTCTGACAACACATCGAGGTAGCCAGAATGGACTCGAAATCTTGTTGTAATTTCCTTTTCTGCAAAAGCAACAGAATTTTTTACATCATGATCTATATGCAGGCTGCGGCAGCAATAATTTAATGAATTTTTTCTAATAAGGTTTAATACAACATTAACAAGTATTTTCAACTATTTATGTTTGTGCCCAAAATTAAATCATTGATGTTAAAATTGTATAAAAATAATATTTTAGGTGCATAAAACGTAAAAATATTTGGGTTTAAAATTGAGAAAATAGCAATAACAAAACATAGTGTCAAAACATACATAATTTATATTAATGATATATATATATATATATATATATATATATATATATATATATATGACTATCCGCTGCCGGTTTAGAAGCATACACGTCTGAATCTGCCCTTGTGTAGTGATCAAAGATAGTTTGCAAAGTCCAGTAGTCTTTATCTAGCAACCAGCTAAAATGCCCTGGTTCGTCTAGGGGACAACACATGCCAGGTGCTTCTCCTTTCCACTTCATAGCGCCGCAGTTGACACACACGTTTGTCATAGAGCCAATACAACACGGAAGTGGATTAGAGACAGGTAGCATTTATAGGTAGGAATTATAGCAGAAAGTATCTATAAATGCGTTTGATGGTATCATAGGTGATGTTGGCCATGAATGATTGCAGTGAATAAAAATGTCGCGTATAGACTTGCAATCGTATAGCACTTCCGGATATTGCGCTGTTCCGTTGAATGAAATAAAGTCAAGTGCAGTTAGATGAATCGTCTAGCACTCCCGGATATGGCGCTGTCTGAAATGAAGTCACGTGCAGTTAGACGAACCATCAGAGCAGAACTGGAAGGCACACGCAGTACTCACCCGGATAATCCATTCACCGTATCTGACGAAGTCACGGGTCGTACGGACTCTCGTCATTTCGACAGTCCCGTTGAACGCCGTTTCTTCGAAGACGTTGCTGGCGTTTCGGGGAACAGGTGCTTCAAACACGGCAGCTCTTCGACGGTCGTAGACTGGCAAACGACTGTGCGCGTATTTTTTTCAAGACCCGGATATCAGGAAAAATATCTTCTGTTTCCCAGCGTCGCCCACAATAAACGACACGCTCAGCGCGTACCGTCCGACGTCGGGAACGGGCAGTCTAAATTCGGTGGAGATACGATCGCGTTCCGAAGATATTTGCGGGCGAGCGAAAGCGAGCGCGATCGGCAGGAAATGGCGTCGTCGTGGGAGAAGTCAGGAAGACGACCACAGTCTCACTTTCGACCGCAATGAATTCGGCGTGCGCGAGGCAGATTCGGTCGAGATCGGACCCGCCGTCTTTGAGAAACATTCCAACAGACGGACACACAGACATACAGCTAGACACACAGACAGTCACCTCTCCTTTATGCAATACTACGCGAACGCTCGGGAGCGCCCACTTCTGTCTGTCCACATGTCTGTAACGCGCCGATCGACACGACGCCGGTCTCGGATCGTCGCGAAACGCAGTGGGCCGGTCAAGATCGCGAGTCCGAGACGAACGGTCGCGTCGGATTCCGCCTCGACCGTCTCCGACGGTCTGAGACGAGACTTTGGCGGTCTGAAATGAGATGCGCGGGAGTTTGTTTCTTCAATTGAGCGAGTATGCGGGTGTGTAGTGCAAGATGTCCCCGCTGCAGTCGGAGTAAACCGGCTCACGGGACTGCTTTTGCGTGCGTGCGTCCGTCCGTGCATGTGTGTACGGAAGTTGCGTCTTCTCCACGAATAGATCATACCGTTTTAGGTGGATACTATAATACGCCAACCCACGCTTCCGCCTGTATGGACGAATGTCTATAATGCGCCGATCGACACGACGCCCGTCTCCGATTTTGTGAAACGAGACATTGGCGTTCTGAAATGAGATGAGCCGGAGTTTGTTTGCTCAATCAATTAACAGAGTATGCGGGTGTGACGTGCTCTCGCCATGCAGCCACTGTACACGCCATACAGAGTACAAAATGCGCCGACTCACCGGGCTGCTTTTGCGTGCGTGCGTGCGTGCGTGCTTGCGTGCGTGCGTGCGTGCGTGCGTGCGTGCGTGCGTGCGTGCGTGCGTGCTTGCGTGTGTCAAGGAAGGTGCGTCTTCTTTGCAGAAGTGACGTGCAACGATTGCCACCGCCCAGATTGCCACCGCTCATAGGGCGGATACATAGTACTAATGTAAATAGATTACTACATCTTACATGATTTGGAGGTTAGGAAATGCCAAGAAGTAGTCGCTATCGACGAATGGCACGCTGCAATGTTCAAAGTTGCTAGAATAGGACACACAAAAGACACTCCACAGTCAGCTAACAAACGGATATACGACCTAGCTAGATAAACAACGACTACCGTGTCTTACAATTCAAGAACGTCCTGCACAGGAAACTCGTGGCTAGGTGGCAGGCCGTCGCTGAAGTCGCTGTTGCTGCAATTAACAATTTTTGTGGGATAATTGCAGTCGCAAACATTGCATCCTTTCTCGGTCCAAATTCGTGGCCAATCTTGCTTTTGCTGCGAAGGCAGAGTGCGTAGCGAAGAGTTGCTTGATTGCGCGGTACAGTGAGTCGTCGTTGTGTCAGAAAACAGCCATAAGACTATCAGCATAATAGCAACCGTTGGAGAACGCATGGCAGACTGAAAGTCGACCAACCAAGCAGAGAAACTCTAGAGTTGCTGCCCGTATGTTTCTCTTGCTACATGGTCTATGTATATTCACGATAGACGGTTTCGCTTTGCTAGATCTTCACAGACTTTTGTATTGTTTGCAACGGATGCAATGAATTCCAAGATCTTGTAGATACCTTAGGTTTGCACAAACCTAAAAACGGTGTTGTGATCGTAAAAGGAACGTTGTGAAATTGGAGTGACAGAAGTAAAGGGCCACGCTTGCACTCTAGAACACGGTATTGTTGTACTATATCTAAATGAGCAAAAGCAAAGTTTGTAAGGCAAATGTATATATGTAAAAATAATTCTAATCGTATTTTTGTTCTATATCTAAGAAACCTAAAAAGGTTTGTAGGGCAAATGTATATATGTAAAAATAATTATAATTGTATTTTTGCTCTATATCTAAAAGAGCAAAAGCAAAGTTTATAGCGCAAATGTATATATGTAAAAATAATTATTATTGTATTTTTGTTCTAGATCTAAAAGAGCAAAAGCAAAGTTCATAAGGCAAATGTATATATGTAAAAATTATTTTAGATAATATTTGTTCTATATCTAGAAGAGCAAAAGCCAAGTTTATAGGACAAATATATATATATATGCAAAAATAATTTTAAGTAAAAGTTATATATTATTTTACGTGGTTTAGTATTACTACTAATTTATAATTATGATTTTTAAATTTATTCTCACATTTTGTATTTTTGACTTTGCAACGTGAGCCATAATTTTAATTGATTTTTAAAAATTTTAGTCATGTTTCTCCTGCAGCCGGCGTTGTTTCACGCCCTTCTTCATGTATACGCCGTAATACATAACCACACTAAAATTTGGCGTATCTCCATTTTCTAACAGCAAATACAAATTGAAGTGATTCTTTCATTTCTGGACATAATCGCTTTTCCAACCACTCTGCTCTTCTCCTACTGAGCAAGAGACATGAACACGAGATTTGAGTATACAGACAAGTCAGTATGGAATAAGCCAGTCCAAGTTATTGGGTTTAAATTTGCAAGTAGAGTATATGCAATGGTCACGCCCTATAGGTATACAAGAGTAAGGTCGCTCCAGTGCCTCTATTCTTGAAAACAATGATTTCTTAAAAATGCATTAAAAGCATACATGTCATAGACGTGTACAGATTGTTTCTACATATGATATTAAATAACGGTATAACAACAATCTGCAATTACTGATGTTGTAGCAAAGTATCCACTAGATGATTTAAGCAAACGTACTTCGCTTTTTTCATCCTGTGTACCAGTGACCATAGT
>NC_085096.1:4567540-4570040 GCF_963422355.1 Corticium candelabrum
CATCCGAGCACGAAATCCGAGGGTTATTCCCATTCGAATCGAGGAAAGCTTTAGGTTGAATGTTCGATATTTGCGAATTGGCACAAATTACGGCAGACAGAGTCACTTTATCGATTTGGTTAAGCTGCTGAGATTTAAAAATTCCCGGATTTTGATAAAAGAACCTGTCCCCATCTCTTGAACGAATTAGCTGCTCTGCAACTATGACGGAGAAAGTTGGACCAAGCTGTCCACCAGTTCGTTGGCTAACCGGGAATGCTTCCTCGAGTCGCGTCTCCAGTAATCCGCATACCCACAGGTCACACTGGGCAATTGATCCGTAAACAAGAGCGATTTTAATCTTGTTTTCTACTGACATGATTAGTCGAGGTATAGGGATATCCATTTGTTTGAGCTTGGTAAGAGCATAGGTACGATAATCGATGTATGGGCGCAATCCGTGGTCACGTCCTCGTTGAATGTTAAGCGACGCCAGATCTAATCCGGGTCCTGTCTGAGTACCATCACTTGTGCGTGGCTCAAACAAGTGATTGGTAAGCTCGTCGGACACGAAGCGATCGATAAATTGAGAGTTTTGCTCGAGAAGACTACGAAACAAGTTGTCAAAGTTGTTCTTGCTCACTGAGCCGTCGGGATTTAGGAGGTAACGATGAGGTTGGAAAAATGCGTCACGAAATCTAAACGAGTCGATCAACTGATAGTTGTCGTTGAGGCGATTCAGAGTATTCCGCAGTTGGCTGTGACCCATGCGATACGCCGCCGTCCCAAATTCGTTGATAATGCCCGCGTTAACGGTCTCGTCGTATCCGCGATACTTTGGAACAAGTCGATCGAACACAAAGTGACCGAGCAGCTCAGGAGCGTATTCGCTGTAGACGATCCTCTGATGAAGAGCTCCGATAATTTTCCTCGTCTCTTGATAAAGAACCTCGTCACTCCAGTGTGAGTTTATTGCCTTCAAGATCCGTGCGATACGATTGTGTTCGCGCACCCACAGAGTGTGCATTGTCGTCAAGAAGGTCTGCTCGGTAGAACGTCGATCTCCCGCCAGAAAGCAGAAACAGACCGGTCCCATACAGGGTGGGTTAACATTGCATTCGTCCTTGTCTGGGTTACATTCAAAATCAAACGGTAAACTCTTTCCGTCGAAGTTAGTCTTTAGCATTCCGTCGACGCCCGTTCTTAGTCGTTCAGCGACACTCTTCACGGATCCGTAGACATTGGATGCGTCGATATACGCCGTGATCTCGTTTACTTGTTCACGAGGAAAGACAACGTGGCGACATATGTCCGGTGATGGCGCCGATCGGATCAACGGAATGCATTTTCTTGGAAACTTGCACGCGGTACCGAACTGTGGATCATCGCTATCGATCAGAATATTAAAACATCTCTCGTCACTCGTGAAACAGTCGTTCCTGCACGTCATGTCGTCTTCGGTCTCCATGGCAAGAGTGAAATCATGATCCAGAAACTGACCCCATTGCATTAGTAAGTAGCTGTGATCATTATCAGCAATTGCTTTGTCCGGATGGAGCTCTAGGCTAATGTTTCTAGCACTAGGCAGATGTTTTCCATTGCGTTTTGTAACAGGTTCATTAAATCCCGTTCCGCCATAGGCTGAAGGCAGAAAACGATTGAACGGTTGGTCGTGTGCACCCCATGACGTAAACATTTTGTTGTTGCACGTGCCGTTAATGGTACGGTACTTGTCGACGTTATCAATCTTATCACAGTTGACATTGGGTTCGGATGGCAATTCTTTCTGGCATTCCTCGATTTCAGAAACGTCGATTCCGTCGCAGATTGCTATTAGTGATTTGAGATTTCTAGTCTTTGCAATCTCAAGCACTCGGCTCTCAATCCTTCTTCCATGATTTCCTAATAGGATGCCTTCTGGTGTAGGTTGTCTTTCTTTACTGTGCATGTCCATGGCTCTCATTGCTTTTCCGTTTTTCTTTTCTAAAGCTTGACAGAAATCTTTGACTTCTTGTAGACTTTTGGGCGGAAAAGTGAGGTCTGAGGTATTGAAAGTCAAGAAATATTGCAGATAATATATTTTGTTTATGATGTTTATTGATTAATATTTTCAATACGTTGTGCACACTGTGAAATATATTGTCCTACTTGGCAGATAGTTATCGATGGTATAGTTATGCATTATCTTAGGCAGTCAGTATTATGCAAAGGCTCTAACTATTGCAAGTCTGTCTTAAAATTATAGAATTGAATACCGTAAACAGCTGCAGTAGTATGTTGTGTGTGTGTGTGTGTGTGTTTGTGTGTGTGTGTGTGTGTGTGTGTGTGTGTGTGTGTGTGTGTGTGTGTGTGTCTGTGTGTCTGTGTGTGTGTGTGTGTGTGTGTGTGTGTGCGCGCGTGTGTGTTTGTGTGTGTAAAGTTACTAAACTTGCAGATTTGAGTGGATATCCACAATTGCAGTTTCCCCATTGCTTGTGTGTATAATAATTTCCCTAAAACCAATAACCTTTAGACAAAATTA
>NC_085096.1:4572540-4622540 GCF_963422355.1 Corticium candelabrum
TACTCAAACAGTTTATCCTACAAGACTAGAACTGAAAACTAAAAATCAGAAGAATATAATATTACGGATAATTTCTACTTAACGTTTAAGAGCAAATGATAAAATAATTATTTTTAACTTATTAAGAAAATGCGAAAGTTGAATGGCCGAAGCACTAAAATTCGACAATCTATGGCACAGCAGACAAATTTAAAGTCTGTTCGATTATTGGAGAGGACGTGGGAAATGCGGTTAGTAACTAAGGAATTGTAGAGAGATGGGAGTTGTTAGTTCTGACTAGTGAATTAATTAAACGATTTCAGTTTAGCTATAAACCTAGATTTAAAGGTTCAACCAATGCTTCGACTACATAAGCTTGCTAGCTACAGCTGTTTTACTTATCAATCCATAGTTCAAACTACGTCCCCGTCAGCTTTCTAGTAGTGGGCGCTGTGGCTTTGAAGTTATCAGGCACCTGGTGTAATTGCAGTACAATTGGAGAGCAGGGCCATGCGTGTGTCATACAGAGAGTTACGAATTCAATATTGTGTCGTAATAATGAACCAGTCACAGTATTCATTAACAGATCTGGCACCTCCTCCTTGTGAGCTTTCCAATTATGTTATAATCAACCTGCTGGAACGTTCGCTTCAGGAGATACGGGTTTCCCCACGTCCTTTAGTCGTAGCTATTTGTGGAGCTCATGCAAATAATTTTAATCAGGCACGCCTACCTACGAAAGAATTTCCGTGAAACATTCTTGTGTCTGCTTCTGCGGAAGCCTCTTCTCTTCTAGAAGACCTAATAAACCGTTTTGTACCTCAGGTACATGGTGACACGTTACACAGAAATGGCAAATAAGAATTAGCTGGTGGTGTGGCTGTATATATCACCTCTAGCAAATATATTCCATCGTTCTTACGCGTGCATAGTCCTTCTAATGAAGGTGAATCAAACGTTGTCAGCAGCACCATTGACGCTACGCTAGTTAGCTATCATCTACAACTCCATATCCGCGTCTCTCAGCTGCTGTTCGGCATGGCCACTAAAGTACAACGCATTCTTGAGTTGTTCCTTGCTTCTCTTTTCAACTTTTCCTTCTTGGGCGCGTCAACTCTTGCATCTGACAATGGCCAGACGAGCAGAAGCAAAATGGGCGCATTTTTTGAGACAGGGAAGCAATTAAGAAGTTGAGTGAATTAGTTAATTGCGAAACCATACAGGAAGTCTTGCATATTCGTACAACTCTAGTGATCGATCTAGGCAGTGTGATGCGCTATGAGTAACATTCTTTTTAGATATCAGTTTATGGACTCTGTATTTCGTGAACTAACAGTATACGTCTAGCAACCATTGCAATGCCACATACGGGCATAATGTTCTAGAAATCATGCAAATATGGCATCTCAGGACATTTTTGTAATAAACAGGAACCAATTTTCTGTCCGTATCTTGTTTCACGGTAAAGAATTGTTTTATTTCTTAGTTTGACTGTTCGATCCTGCGTTTTGCAGGTGAGAAACATATTATGATTCATCCACGTTTACGTTAAAACTGTGTTAACGTGACCATACCAGAAGACGCGAATGACAAAAAGTTGTCGAGCAGACAGCAGAGCAGAAGAAGCGATACGTAGCCTCTCATCGTCGTAGACTGGTTTTCTCTACAAGAGAAATATCCACAACATTTAATCATTGATGGTCAACTGGATTGCACCAACAAAATGTAACAAACCTGACGAGTATAGTTTGCAGATTGTTGACGAAAGTGTAAGACTGATAACTTGTTCAGTGATGTCTGCAAACATGCCACAGAACGGTTATCTGGATCATGACTATATAGAGACTAGTCAATATAGATGTGTGACACTCACACTTTCCTATGAGCTCTTCTTCAGATATATCAGTTGCACCTGGCTGATCGTGTTTCTGATACTCTCAGAGCAGTGAGCTCGACTCGAATGAAAATATGTTTCTATCTCACCAGGTTCTAGTGTTACTATTATGGGCGGGTCGTGTTACTAGTGTCTACCAATCAGAACGTCTCTATACCTTATTGCCAATACGATCACTAATTTCAAAATGAGATTGCATTCGATTTGCGCCAATAGCAATGGAATTTTCCTTCTTCTACTCTGTAAATTGAACGTTTTGTGAAATTGTAACAGTTTCTTAGTAAATGACTAAGTCTTAGCCTAATGTACAAACATTGACTAAGCAATATCGATTGTTCTGCTGTAACTGTTTTTTTACTGCCCAAACTTCCGTCAGCCTCGCTTAGCCAGACCACTTCCAGTCATGCAGGAAAGGGTCTGGTAAACTTCCCTTGAATTCGCTCTGTTTCCTCTTTATCGATACTAGGTACATGCACTAAACGCGGAAATTGGGTGTCTTCAACGTTTAGACACATGCCACATACGGGTATGCATACGCAGTGTTATCCTAACTCAAATATCTTCTCGTTTCGCAGAGAACAACTCGAAAAATGCAGCTGGAGTCTTTGCTGTTTATGAAATCTGCATGTCAACAGCAGCCACCGCGATCGTGGGAACGTTGATGTCGACATCGGATGGAGTACTCAACGTTGTTGCTGTTTGACGTCTAGATAAGCGACCGCAGACAGTCTAGAGTGGACGACATCTGGAAAGGGTTAGAGCTAACATCATCCCGTGCTGTCTGCGGTGTCACAAGTACACTAGAGGTCAGACGTCATTAGTCGAAGCCCGTTGACGTCACATTCCCGTGGTCGCGTTTCCACGGCTTTAGACGTGAAGATTTCACAAACAGCAACGACTCTAGTTGTTGTTTCCGTATTGTTCTCTGCGAAACAAACACATTCTTGAGTTGAAATTGGATTGTACTGCTGAAATATCAATCTGCATGGTTTTAAAATGCTTTTACCAAACAAAATCCTCTATTTTTAATTGTTATCGGCGAAGTGGCAACAAAGCGACTTCAAAGGAAGTTACCAGACTATTTCCGCCATGAAGTACGACGCGGCGGAATGTGGTCTGGCCACGCGAGACTAACCTTTCCTCTTGCATTGGGCTATTGCAGTCACTCTCCAGGCCGGGGTATGGATGACATCACATCTTGACCCCCTCACCTCCTGAAAATTACTGCCTAGGCACAGACTCCCCTTTCCCTCAGAATTTACCGCTTAAGCGCAGACCTCCCTTCTTTGTCAGAACGTATACAGCTTAGATGCAGGCGGACTCTTTCCCTCCTCAAATTTTTTACTTCGAGTGCCATATAGAATGCTGTGTGCGCTTGCAATCCGGTATCCAAGGCTGCAACTATTTTAATTACTGTGAATATAGTTGCACCTAAATAGCAGGACTTGTTGCTCTAGACTGCTAGCTGTGATTTATACATTGTGGTCTCTCCTGATCAATAAATGGGGTCATTGAGTGGTGATCTACGTATTCAATTGATAGTTGTCTTTCCTCAATACCAGTCATTCGAATTTTTGAAATCGGTCGATAGGTATTAACATATCCGACCACGCCTTTAGCAAATATGTAGTTCTAGAAGTAAAACTTTGCGTACAAACTTCTATTTCTGCTTTAATATTTTGACAAAGTTTTAATAATTGACATTAATATCTACATAATATAATTATATTGATTCAATTCTGGCAGTGGAGCAGTAATGTACATCAAGACCTGTTAGTATATGTAGTTGTAGTATAATATAAAATGGTTGAATATTGTAAATACACATTCTTTACATTCTAGTTATATTTCTATTGATGTCTTGAATTGGGTAAAATATATACTCAGTTTGATTTCAATTAAAAGTTGTCTTTTCTCAATAGTAGTCATTCGAATTTTGAAATGTCGACAAGTATTGACATATACAACCACCACTTTGGCAAATATGTAGCTTCAGAAGTAAATATTTGCATACAAACCTATATTTACTGACCTAATACTTTGAGAAAGTTTAATGATTAATATTAATATCTACTTATTACAATTACTTTGATTCAACTCTGGCTGTAGACAAACAATGTACAGCAAGACCTGTAAATAGCTTTAGTTTAGTATAAAATGGTTGAATATTGTAGACGTACTTTCTTTACATTCTAGTTATATTTCTATTGATGTTTTGATTTGAGTAAGATATAGATTAAGTTTGAATTCAATTGAAATCTGTCTTCCCTCAGTACTAGTCATTTTAATTTTTAAAAATAGTAACTTATTATTCCGCTATCATCAGCTCTCTCATTGGAAAAGATGTTCTGCGGTGGCATATACATCAACATCCCTTGCAAAAGGTATGTTGCACTGCATCTTTCCTAGCTATAGCTCTCCTTGTAAAAAGGTATGCAACTCTCTCCCCTTTGGAAAAGGGTACGCTGAAATCGCATCTCCTCCCCCTTCCCCACGGAAAACTTTATCTTTACCCGCTGCCTGGAGATTAACTGCAATAGCCCATTGCAAGATTGTATTTAAGTACAAGTAATTTATTAAGCGTATAATTTGCATGTATTTTGTATCAAATTAATTAGGATGGTATATTCACAAACCTTTAAGATCCTAGTAATAATGGAGAACGTATGCGAAACGTGATATACTTGCGGGCGATGTAGGGTAATATAGATCCGCAAGTTTTCACGGCTTCCTGCCTCTATCTTTTTATGTGGGCGTGTCCACTTTTTTGCGTCAGCTTCACAATTGCTTTAAAAATATTTTAAATTAATTACATCACGTGATGTACAGTTTGCAATTGAGTGATTAACAGCAAACATGACCGAGTAAGTGACCAGACTCTATACTGTAACTTTGTTTACTGCTTCGTATACGCAAGAGTTCCCAAGCATTCTGACAAACACAAACGTGGATAAAAAGAATATTTCAGCTATGCCATTTTACCAACCCTTTGCAAACCTTCGATAACACGATTGCGATAGTGAAAATTGTATTGGTCAGACACACAGATAAAGTTGAACAGATTCTACAAACACTTTTTGTGGATCTTGTCTATGTCTTTGGGTATGTACCTTTGATTGTTCGAAAATAAACACGTGATCAGGTTTGATGTTCAATACGTCCAGTTGCTTATGGAGTCAGCGTCAACGTCGTGTCGTCGACGCGGATGTCCTCAAAAATTTTATTGCAATTTGCAAAAATATTTCTACAAAAGTTATGAATAAAGGCACGCAGAGAAAGTAAAATAAGCAATAATCCATGCGTGTAAACTAGACAATTGAATAAAATAATCAAAGATTCCGTATAATTAAGCCAGACAATACTGGATAGTCACTTGCTCAGTATACATACATTTATACATAGTCCATAGTACTACCGGAAAAGCGCTAGGTGAAGTGTTGCGTTTATTCAAGGGTATGCAGCAGTTTGTCTTTGCGTTTCTATGCAAATGTGGCGTTTAAACGAGGGCGTGGTTAATCGGAAATATAGCTTTTGGCCTTGTGCCAAACATCTAAAAAGTGTTCAATAGTTCTGCAATCTTTTTCATTAGCTACAATGGACAGTTGATATCAAGACATAATTCAGACAATTCTATGTAATTGTGTACTTGCCCATCATAGCAATAATAGTTGTTGACTCATCAGTTACGAATTCCGCTATTTGTAGCCTACTACAAAGATTAGTTAAGGCACGTTTGAGACCAACTTTCTCTATTGGAACAGATTTTAAGTCCACTTCTCCCTTGTCAACTATTTGCACTTCAACCACAAGGTTGGCGTCTTGGTCCATTACTGTGTATGCAAACTACTTGGCACAGAATCTCGGTGAGTCGTTCCTACCATCTATGCACAGCACACATGATCTTTCTTCAGGACTTGCAACACCCTCTCTTGCTCTTTACTCCAGAAACTTTCAGTGACAGGGCATAAATACCTGCGTTGAATTTGGTAATATGTGGTGGACTTGATTGATGCATTTTCCAAGATCTTAAAGAGGCTGGCAATTTTGCCATAGTTGTTGCCAAAAATAGGAATGCCTGCTGCCATGAGTAAGTTGTTTACAAAAAAGGATAGGCATTTTCACTATAGGCTTGCCGTAAACTACTCCATTTACCACTGTGACCATGGGAACAATGCCACTGCAATGAAAGAGCGCACCCTCTTATGCTTTTTGTCACTTCAATGACATCAAGACATCCAGGAAAGTGGCATGTACTCCCGAGGAGCTGGACTACTAAGTCAACATCACAGATAACACGCCTGTCACCAATGCCCTCTTCGATAGTGGTTCTATGTATAGTGCAAGGTTGAGCTGACTGGTAGGCCACAGATTGGAATAAAACTGCAGGAGCAGGGCTATTGCCTATTGGAAGACTTCCAAGTTTATTCAGGAAACTCGCATCCAATTCATCAAACTCCTCATTGTGGTATTCGGAGCCTGGGTCAACATCTCTGTATCAAACAATCGACCTTTCATGCATGTGTGTACAATTCGAAAGTAAGTTATATGCGTTAGACAAATACTATACATACACTCCTACATGTCATTGCCATAGCCATATTATTGACCATACATGTACCAACCTGTTGGTGTTATCATTTCCAACATCGTCATTATCATCATCATGGTCATCATTATTATCATTATCATCATCATCACAATCATCATCATCATCATTACTGTCAGAATCATTCAGTGTTGACATCAATCTTTCGTACCTATATATACAACTAACAATATAAAGTAGGTGTATAGGAAAGAAATTTGTGTTTTGATATTAGGCCTAAAATGATGCCTTGGTCTTACTCATCTGTTGTGAGGGATTTGTTAGCCATTGTCTCCTCCACCTCACTATCAGAATTGCCAATTGGTGATATGGGCCTGATGTCTGCACTTCGAATTCTACCACTGAAACAGAAACAGAAAAGCGTGTTATAGCTATTCGATTACCAACTGCACTCATTTGAGTTTGATCTAACTGAGCGAACACTGTTGCAATTGGAGAAGGCTGGTCAGAATGAGAGTTATCTCAGTGTCGCTTGGGGTTAAAGTCACTGTCATGAATGCATAATACAAGCACAGATAAATAATTGAACACACTACGTATAGCTACGTACAAATTCAACTGAGACACGACAATAAACACACTAATGATTGAAAACTCTGTTCCTGAGACTAGAGTATGTGACAGGAATGTAATCCGGCCCCATTCAACATTGTAACAACTCGCGTAGGAATTTACCGAATCCACTGGGAAGTGTTGGTAGCCTTTCGGTGATTCCAGTTCACTACTCTCAGACTCCTCTTCTCCATTTTCTGTCACACTGCAGCGCTGCACGGATTTGCAGCTGCAATATATCGTACACGTGCCATATCGATAGCTAGTTTCAGAGTTTGTACATAAATCGAACTCTTACTTGCAAGACCAATAGATTGACAGCAAGTGATCAACTACAGCGTCCATTTACTTCATGTCCAGATCATCTCTCAAGCGACTCGGCCGTTCATACGTTGTAGACTGCACATGAATCGTCTTGAACGACTTCCAATCGCTCGGGCCTATGCGCTTCCCTCCGTGTTTCTTTCTGCCAAAGGAAGCCATAGAAAAAGACCATACTTACAGCTTGCGTGATGCGAAAAACACGGAAATATACATCACATGACATATCACGTGACACCAAATGCCTTCGTTCTACAGCCGAACCATCGCCGTAGGTGAGCTTTTCGCCGTAGATTTAAGGTGAGTTAGTGATGCGAATGCACGTTTTACTTCCGTCTAAGCAAATATCAAAGTGTACGTGAAGCGGTAAAACGAAACTCGCACTTAGTAGACGTTATTTGAAAAACCGCCACGTACCTTTTTGTTTTTTGGCCCTAGTAGAATGCTCAGCTATCAAGTTTGCTCTGAGATAGCGCCAAACTTCCCAACTTGATGTGTGACCAGAAACGATTAGCGGCCGAGGGCGGAGTCAGAGTTGCACGGACCGGTGAAGTGCTCCTTTAATTAATGAAACATTTCTACGCAAATGCGGCGTTTAAGAAACCAGACAAGCAATACTTTGTTATTGTACACAGTTTCTTGGGAAGAATTCGCTTTTACTAACTGAGAGACACAACAAATTTACGTTTCAACTTGCATGTTTAATACATTCTAAATCAACAATCTAATTCAGCTTTCTCTACGTTTCTTGTCCATTCAACGCAGCCACTAGCAACTACACTCACTGCAACTGTCACTTCCAACACATCAAACTAAACGAATCATACTGACTAAGCAACAACAGACAGAAAAAGCAGTAAAGCGAAGCTCAAAGTCAACCAGTGACTTAAGTCTTTCCCTGAAATTCAAGATCTAACCTTTCCATGGGCTGAACACCATGCAACGCTGACTCTGCACACGTGAACATGGGATACGAGCGTTGTTCTTGTTGGCATCTACGAATGCATTAGGCTGGATGGTTGAGATCTTAGAATTGCTACAAATGACGGCAGACAAAGTCACTTTTTCTATTTGTACGAGTTGTTGAGATGTAAAAACGCCCGGATTTTGATAAAAGAATCGATCCCCGTCCCTCACACGAATCAGTTGTTCTGCGACAATAACCGAGAACGTCGGACCAAGCTGCCCACCAGTGCGTTTTGAAGCAGGGAATGCTTCCTCAAGTTGCGTCTCCAGCAAGCCGCATACCCACAAGTCACACCGATTGATTGATCCATACACCTCCTTAATTTTATTTTTATTTGTTTCCGACATGAGTGGCACGGGTATGGGAATATCCATTTGCTTGAGCTTGGTAAGAGCATAGGTGCGATAATCGATGTATGGACGCAATCCGTGATCACGTCCACGTTGAATGTTTAGTGACGCCAAATCAATTCCCGCATTTGTTTGAACACCGTTGTTGTCGCGAGGTTCAAACAAGTGATTGGTGAGTTCGTCGGACACGAAGCGATCGATGAATTGAGAATTTTGCTCAAGAAGTCCACGAAACAAGTTCTCAAAGTTGTCGTTGCTAACTGTGCCATCACGATTTAGGAAATAACGATGAGGTTGGAAAAATGCGTCACGAAATCTAAACGTGTCGATCAGGCCGTAGTTGTCGTTGCGACGTTCTAAACTATTGCGCAGTTGACTGTGACCCATGCGATAGGCGGCCGTCGCAAATTCATTGAGAATGCCCGCGTTGACGGTCTCGTCGTATGCGACATACCGCGGAACGAGTCGTTTGAAAACTTCACGGCCGAGTAGTTCGGGGCCGTACTCGTTGTAGACGATCCTTTGATTAAGAGCTCCGACAATTTTTCGTGTTTCCTGATAGAGTCTCTCGTCATCCCAGTTTGGGTTGATCTTCTTTAGTTCGTGCGCGATACGATTGTGCTCGCGCAACCACAAAGTGTGCATCGTCGTCAGAAACGTTTGCTCTGTAGATCGTCGATCGCCCGCTACGAAGCAGAAACAGATCGGTCCCATGCATGGAGGACTGGGTTCGCATTTCTTCTTTGGATCCTTAGATTTAGGATTGCAGCTAAAGTCAAATGGTAAACTTTGACCGTCAAAGTTGGTTTTCAGAAGTCCGCCCGAGTTTGTTCTCAGGCGTTCGGCAAGTGCTTCGTCAGATCCGTAAACGTTAGAGGCATCAATGTAAGCCGTGATCTCGTTGACTTGCTCACGAGGAAAGATAACATTGTGGCAGCTGTCTGGCGATGGTGCCGAGCGAATTAATGGAATACATTTTCTTGGAAAACCAGCCTGCGTACCAAACTGTGGATCATTACTTTCGATTGGAATGTTGAAGCATGTTTTGTTTGCCGTCTTGCAGTTATTACTGCATTCCATGTCGTCCCTGCTCTCCATAGCCAAAGTAAAGTCATGATCAAGGAATTGACCCCATTGCATCAGTATGTAACTATGATCGTTGTCTGTGATTGACTTATCGGGATGAATTCCAAGACTGATTCTTCTGGCAGTAGGCAGTTCTTCCCCTGCGCGTTCCGTCACCGGTTCATTATATCCTGTTCCTCCATAGGCTGCTGGTAGAAAACGAAGAAATGGTGTATTGTGTGCACCCCAAGACGTAAACCTCTTGTTGTTGCACTTTCCGTCAATAGTACGGAACTTGTCAACGTTGGGAACTCGACCACATTCATCATCGGTACCTGACGACAAATCCTTCTTGCATTGTTCAATTTGTGACGCGTCGATTTTGTCACACATATCTTCCACTGTTTTGAGATTTTTAGCTTTAGCAAACTTCATCACTTGGGCTTCCATAGCCAATCCTTCGTTTACAATTATGATTCCCTCTTCTGTAACTTGTCTTTCCTTTTTGTGCATAGCCATGGCCGTGATGGTATTATCCGCTTTTGGCAGGGTGGCACAAAACTCTTTAACTTCACTCAGACTTTGCGGTGGGAATTCTTGATTTTCTAGTAGCAAATAACAAATTTACGATTTTGGTAATCATAGCCTACACTTTCCATCTTGTCTATGTTCATGAAATTGAACTAATAGTAAACGACGTTGTATGCTTGCGGAAACGTTAGAACTAGCAGCTGCATTCAAGCAGATATACATGAAAGAGATAAACGATACATGGTACTACACGTAAACGTACAATGAACAACAACCGCTCTATTCGCATACAAATCAACAGACAAACAACAAACAACCAAACACACAAAACAGAAAGAAACAAAAGAAAGGAGAAGATACGGGTTGCCAAACAGCACAACACACAAATGTTCAGTCAGTATTTCTTACTATGTTAATACGTTAGTAGGAAGTCTTGGTAGTTGAGACATTAGTTCTTAATTAAATATTTCCAACGATACTGGCAATTATGCAGTAGGGTCACTTCCCTGCGGTATCATCAAGCATCTCTGGTTGTCTTGTACGTACAATGTGCTGTTGACATGACATGTCTATATGATGTCTGCCATCTTTGGTACAGGGTTTGTTCCTACTAGCTGTTGTGTGATGCACACAAAGGAACATTCTTACACCGCAGAAAGGAAATTCTACTGCAAATGCGATAGCAGTAACACACAATTTTGCCAAAATACGTGCATAAAAGATTCATCTATTACAGACGACACAATCTTACCAGAAAAGACTTGTACTTCAGCCAGTTGCAAGTAGTTTCTAGTTCTGAGTTGGACCATAACATATCGAGCATTAATTGGAGGCACGATTTTAAAAGGGAAGACATCTCTCACTCCTTTTCCGTGTGAAATTTTCTTGGCCACATTCCCCTTTCCATCAAACAATATGACATCAAAGTATTGCAGCCTGTCTTTGCAGCAGTCGATCCGATTATACAACATAACTGCTGTTATTGCATATTCCTGTTGCAAATCCACCTTCCACCAAGCCTTGTTGTCTCTATTTGTGTGTGTTGTAGTCCTGGCGGTAAAGATGCCGTTTGTATTGCCATCGACAGCTTTGGAGGCAATGGGGTTTGCAGAATGACGGTATGTAGAACTTTGACTAGTAGGCTTTCCGATGGCGACGTTTCTGTGTCCTAGAGAATCAATAGATTTACACACGACCAAAGTTAATTGTCATAAAAATAAAGAAAGTATTGCTCCTTAGAGAGCTTGTTGCAGTATCATATTATTATAAAGACCTGTTCGCAATCCAACCGTCAACTTAAGCGTAGCGTAAGGTAACGTCAACTGGACGCATGCAGTTCAACGTTGCTAGCTAATGGGGTGTTCACAATTGAACGTCCAGTAAGGAGCGTCGACTAGCGTATCTTAATAGGTCTGATGTACCCAGAAGCAGACGCTCTGACAGACTGGCTAACTTCCGTACGAAGCGGACCCTCAGCGACTTTCATTTGCGTGTGTACTTATCCGTTTTTCCATATTTCGCGATACGCGGCCATGTCTTTTGTTCGTTCGCGACCGTAATCTTTCACATAAAGGAAAACGTTTGCGTAAAAAATTCAAGAAATTGCACAGCGTCCTCTCGAGGGATCGACACCCGCGTAAAATTTCACGATGAAGCAAATGCTACACATTCCAATTTATTCGAACACACGCCCACACGAGTCCTGTGTAGGCTCTACGTGTCGTCGTCCTTCACAAAGCTTCGAGTAATCGAATGTTTCTTGCCGACTGAAGTTACACTTGGAGCGCTTTCATTTCTCTTCAAATTTTGATTGCATTTGCACCGAATCAACCTACACGTTTCCTGCATTAAGCGCTGCACGGAGAATGTGTCGATTTCTGCCGGAGAAAACGAAGATTCGAATTCATTCAGCACATCTGGAAACTCGCAACAGAGACTGCACGCGACGTACTGTACGCTCAGACTGCATCTCTTCGGTCAGAACACTACTGTATCTTGCCCGTTCGAAGGACGGGGCATTTATCTAGTATTTGTGCTGTAAGAAGTAAGGCATACGGACAAAATGGACAAAAAATGGACAAATGTCAAGCCCTCCACGCCATTCGTGAATGACGTCAACCTTAAATGTCAGTTGCGGAGATAGCCCACTGCCTCTAGAGACAGGGCCTCCATGAGCTACGTGGAGGCTTAGGGCCAGGGCTACAATCCACCTTGAGCTTGGCCGGAGTCATCCAGGGGCATTGACAATGGCGGGGCTCTGGAACTAGACACCAAGGCCCCAAGTACCCGTCTGCTGCATAATGTTACTTGCATGATGCCAAGCCATGCCCACCCCAGTCAATGACCAGGTACTCATTTATACTCCTAAGTCGAGAGAAGCAATTGAGTATAAGTTTCTTGCGTAAAGGAAATTATGCCATAGCTCGCCATCATGGTGACTTGAACCTGCAACCCTGCAAGGTCCTGGATGTTTTCATTCTCCAAATGCACTCTCTAACCAATTGAACAAGGCACACACACACGCGCGCGCGCGCGCACGCACGTATGTACGTATGGATTTCACTTGCCACAAACTAGAATACCTGCTCATCCACGCCTATCACCTTTTCAGTATCAACCGGCTTTCGTTCGGTACACTGGAAACGCGCCTTACATGTGGTGAAGCAGCTTACTTCCTATTGGTTGAACGCTGACTCGAGACGCTGCATGGGCAACGCTAGAAATAGAGCTCGAGTCTATTTGAACGGAGCCTCACGGAACGTCAAGGAACAAAACGTTTCATGTCTACTAGTTGTCGCTGAATGCTCAGTTACGCTATTTAATTTACGTTGCGTTACGCCACGCTGGTGTCAAATTGTAAACCGAGCCCATATATACAGTAATAAACAGACGAGCAAGCAGATAAACAGAGTGACTGACAGATAGTCTGATAGAATAGCAAGCACACTAGTTACTGCTGTCATACTGTAGTTTCTCCTTCCTGTTTGATTTCACAGAGAAAGAAGCGCAATGTCGTTAGACAAACAAAATAAATAAACAAATACACAAAATATAAAGACAAAAAGCCATTTACTTAAGAGAACGTAACATAGGCAACCATTAAACTTTCTTACGTTTTACAACTTTGCCATAGACTTCAACCTCAGCCAAAGACAAGTAGTTTCGAGACTTAAGCTGTACTCGAACATATTGAGCCACAATAGAAGGGACTAAGCCAAATTTATACAGACGTTGTGTTGTAGATCCATGAATCAATGTTTTGACAAGACTGTGTGTATAGTCATAAAACTTGATGTAAAAATTTGTAAGCCGATCACTGCAGCAATCGATTCTGTTGAAAATGTCGATAGTCGAAATTTCCGATTCGAAAATCAAATCTACTTCCCAGAAAGCCTGATAATCGTTTCTTGTGTGAGTCACAGAACCAGATTTCCAACGGCCATCCTTGTTACCATCCACAGCCAATTTAGCAACAGCGGCAGAATTGAAATTACTGCTTTGTTTTGCAGGTTTCCTTAAAGCCAAGTTGATAACTTCGTTATTAGATTCTAGACGCAAAACAGCAAGATCACAAGATGTCAACTATTCTTACATTTAATAACAACCAACTGAATTAGACTCTTACAAACAATAACAGGCAAAATATCTGAAACCTAGACACCATATAACTACAAAGTCCGTTCACGAATTAGGTAGACTCGTAAGCGAGGGGTGGGACTTACCAAGAAATGATTAGCAAATAGGCCGGATGTTATGTTTATATAAGACTACTTAGCTAGGTTTCACTTTACACGATTGCATTGCTAGCCTTCGTACGTGTAGTCACAGAAAATGAGAATCATAATAGCATAAAGTAAAGAACGGTATGCTATAAAGAGAAGTGTGGAATGCCACCAGGACGTAGCTCTGCAGAAGAACGCATTCTATGTTTTTACATAACCTTAATTTGATAAGGAAATGACCTCACTCAGCGGTCTTTAAAACAGATTGGATTTAGCCTGTCTCCACCCTCAAACTCGTTAAAACTCCGGAAACTGCCTATACTGGTTATGTTTTAGGATACAATAAAATATCGTTATCATAATTGAATTAACCTACTCAAGAGCTGCCGCAGACCCCTACCGCTCGAGAGCTACGCGCCATATTCCTGAATCATTCTATTCAATTAAGATAACGTTACTTCGAAATAAATTCATCTATTAGAGACCACAAAATCTTACCAGAAAAGACTTGTACTTCAGCCAGTTGCAAGTTGTTTCTAGTTCTGAGTTGGACCATAACATATCGAGCATTAATTGGAGGCACGATTCTAAAAGGGAAGACATCTTTCACTCCTTTTCCGTGTGAAATTTTCTTGGCCACATTCCCCTTTCCATCAAACAATATGACATCAAAGTATTGCAGCTTGTCTTTGCAGCAGTCGATCCGATTATACAAAATAACTGCCGTTATTGCGTATTCCTGTTGCAAATCCACCTTCCACCAAGCCTTGTTGTCTCCATTTGTGAGTGTTGTAGTCCTGGCGGGAAAGATGCCGTTTGTATTGCCATCGACAGCTTTGGAGGCAATGGGGTTTGCAGGATGACGGAATGTAGAACTTTGACTAGCAGGCTTTCCAATGGCGACGTTTCTGTGTCCTAGAGAATCAATAGATTTACACACGACCAAAGTTCATTGTCATAAAAATAATGAAAGTATCCCTCTTTAGACAGCTTGTTGCAGTATCATATTATTATAAAGACCTGTTCACAATCTAACGGTCAACATAAGCGTATAGCGTAGAGTAATGTAACGTCAACTGGACGCATGCAGTTCAGCGTTCTAGTCAGAATTTTTTGCCAACCGTCAATATGACTTCATTAAATATAATGACGTCAATTAATGACATCATCAAATGTTTGATGTTGACATATATGATAATGACATCATGCTATAACTTTATTAGAGTCAGAATGGCAGCGTGTATATACTGCAGTTACTGCATGCTTGGAAGACTATTCAATATAATTGCCACTCAGATATTGTTGAATAAACCTCATTGAAATTAATTAATAAACATAACACAGACAGACAGACGGGTAATACAATAGATTACTACAATGACAAGTTGACTTAATTAATCAAAACTGGAATTGTGAGCTGACCTAAAAGAGTAAGGGTGTACAAAACATGAGATTGAAGATAAACAGGAATTAGTAGAACACCTGCTGCAACCACAGTATCATTAGCACCTCTTGTGTCAAAGATCAACAGGAATTCACCTCAAACACCAACAAGGAGACCATGCACTCCCTAAGATTACTGTATCATATGTGTCTGACATGAGAATATGTATTGTTCTGTAGCAACTTTGGGACCATCAAGACCGCTAATGTCTTTAATTCCGTGATGAATCTTGAAGAAAAACATCCCACACTATGTTTGATAAGGCTTTCCAATGCTGTTCCCAACCGTCAATAAATGCTGTTTTCCCCGCTCCAAACGTCCCTTTCCCTCCCAACCGTCATTTTGACGGTACTGACGGTAATGGCGAGAACACTGCGCGGTTGAACGTTGCCTAGCTACTGGGGTGTTCACAATTGAGCGTCCGGCAAGGAGCGTTGACAAGCGTATCTTAATAGGTCTGATGTACCCAGAAGCAGACGCTCTGACAGTCTGGCTAACTTCTTTCCGAAGCGGACCCTCAGCGACTTTTATTTGCGTGTGTACTTATCCGTTTTCCCATATTTCGCGATACTCGGCCACGCCTATTGTCCGTTCGCGACCGTAATCGGCACGCACACAAAGGAGAACGCTTGTGTACAAAATTTAAAAAAAACTTGCACAGAGTCCTCTCGAGGGATCGACACCCGCGTAAAATTTCACGATGACGCAAACGCTACACATTCCAGTTTATTTCAACAGACGCCCACACGAGTCCTGTGTAGGCTGTACGTGTCGTCGTCCTTCGCAAAGCTTCGAGTAGTCGAATATTTCTTGCCGACTGAAGCTACATTTGTAGCGCTTCGTTTCTCTTCAAATTCTAATTACATTTGCACCAAATCCAACCTATGCGTTTCCTGCTCCTAGCCCTACACGAAGAGTGTGTCGATTTCTACCAAAAGCGAGAAGACCAAGATTGGAATTCATTCAGGACATCCGGGACCTCGCAACAGAGACTGTACGCCCAGACTGCGTCTCCTCGGTCAGAACACTACAGTATTTTGCCTGTACGAAGGACGGGGCATGTATCTAGTATCTATGTTGTAAGGAGCAAGGCACACACAAACACACACACACACACGCACGCACGCACGCACGCACGCACGCACGCACGCACGCACGCACGCACGCTCGCACGTATGGATTTGACTTGCCACAAACGGAACGTCACGGAACAAAACGTTTCTATTTTACGCTGAACGCTCAGTTACACTACTTAATTAATTTACGTTGCGCTACGCCACGCTGGTGTCGAGCGTCATATTGTAAACCGACCTCATACAAGCAGTAATAAATAGGCAAGCAAGCAGATGAACAAAGTGACTGACAGATAGTCTGATAGAATAGCAAGCACACTAGCTAGCTATTGCTGTCATACTGTAGTTCCTGTTTGCTTTCAGAGAAACGAGAGCAATTTCGTTAGATAAACACAACATATAAACAAATACACAAAAAATAAACAAATACGCAAAGTAAATAAACAAACAAATACACAAAGTAAATAAACATATACACAAAATAAATAAACGAATACACAAAACATAAAGACAAAATGTCATTACATTAATTGAAAAGTGACATAGGCAACCATTAAACTTTCTTACGTTTTACAACTTTGCCATAGACTTCAACCTCAGCCAAAGACAAGTAGTTTCGAGACCTAAGCTGTACTCGTACATAGCGAGCCACAATAGAAGGAACTAGGCCAAATTTATACAGATTTTGTGTCTTAGATCCATGAAACAATGTTTTGACAAGACCGTGCGCATAGTCATAAAACTTGATGTAAAAATTTGTAAGCCGATTACTGCAGCAATCGATTCTGTTGAAAATGTTGACAGTCGAAATTTCCGATTCGTCAATCAAATCAACTTCCCAGAAAGCCTGATAATCGTTTCTTGTGTGAGTCACAGAACCAGATTTCCAACGTCCATCCTTGTTACCATCCACAGCCTTCTTAGCAAGAGCGGCAGAATTGAAATTACTGCTTTGTTTTGCAGGTTTTCTCAAAGCCAAGTTGATAACTCCACTGTTAGGTTCTAGACGCACAAATGGTAAGATCACAAGATGTCAAGTATTCTTACATTCAATAATAACCAGCTGAATAATTAAACTCTTACAAACAATAACACGCAAAATATCTGAAACCACACATGGCATGTTTATGTACTAGTGCATATACATGAACAACTCCAGCCAAACACAAAGAGACACATGCTGTCTGTAATGTAATACCAAGTTACAAAAGGATGTATAGGACTACGCAGGCTAGCAGACAGAAAGACAGACACACATGCAAACAGCTAAATCAAGTGAACATAAAAACAAAGACAAAAACCCATGCAGACACACTTATAGTAGGATGTCAACGAAGCAAGCAAATAAGCTGGTGCAGGTGTCACGTGGTTTGACTATTGCATGCTACTAATGGCGTTCCTAAGATCCTCCTGTAGAGTAACAAAATAGAGAACTTGGGACTAGCCATAATCAAAGCACCCAACAGTTCCTGGCGTGCTTCAAATCATTATCCGTTTACCTCAACTAACAAACTAATTAAAGGAGAACTCCCACGATTTTCAAGTCGGGGTCAGATACAAGATTTTTTTATCTTGACTGCACTCGGAAAACTTTGAGTTCCCTCCATTGCTTCTGTAACGTAGGGAAGCACCGCAAAAAGAGGGCGTGTTAGCGTAGGCGTGGTTGATGACGCAGTTGGTGCATGACCTCCACGTGTGGTGCACAAGGCGTGCTATCTACCTGGCTTATTCGACGTGAAATGGTCCACTGCATTGCCATTGGCTGTAGCCACAACAGCAGCGACATCGCCAGAGGTGTCAGCTTCTTCAGGCTTCCTCTCAAGAAGCCAGATTTGCTAGAATCATGGCTAGCAAAGTTACGTCTGGTGAATCCGCCTATCTCAAAGAACAGCCGGGTTTGTTCGGATCACTTTGAGACCTACAACGCATGCTGAAATGACACGTCTGTAACCCTTGCCCAGCCTCTCGTGCACCCAGCAGGTAAATTACCTGTACACAGTCAGTCGCAGCAGCCTGCGTGAAAAGCCTGTCCAAGTTCGTCTAGGTGCTATTCGCCTAGAAGTTAGTGGCTCTCTGATGGGATCCTGTCGACAATCGGTCATTAAGACTACAGCTGTTCGAAGAACGTCTTCATTGAGACACACAGCAAGAAAGTTCTCATGCTGCGTAATAATTACAGATCAGATCCTGAAGCTTCCACCCTACACCCTAGTTCGTCCACTTCCTGGCAGCACAAGCACTCAGCTACGCTAGGCATTACAGAACACCTGTTGCAGCTGTACCAAGCAGTGTTCCCAACTCGATTTTTGTTCTCATCAGACAGATCTTCACCGGTGATCTGTCTGCCGTCATGGCCGTCAATGTATTCAACTACGTTGATGTCACGCTGAGTAGGTCCGTACTCTGGCTCGAAACTGTAAGGTCGAACACCAGACAGAAAAGAACAACGCGTATGCGTTCGAATCCGTCCGCAACTGCATCTAACCCGATAGCATGCGCGTGTGGCTTGCGCCAATGACGTCGTGTACCTCGTTTACCCGACACGCCCCTTTCTTTCGGCGTTTCTCCTGCCGTGAAGATGTCGCGCACAAAACCTATGTCCCTTCGAATTGTCGGTTTATGGAAGGGACTGGTATCTGACCCCAACTTGAAAATCGTGGGAGTTCTCCTTTAAGTGTTCTAGGCAATGAGAAATCAAAAAGAAAAGCATTTCGTACCTCGGGGAAAGACCTGAACGCATGCATTTTTGCAAACAATGACGTTATTTCGTGACTTCCAGAAGACACTACAATCTGTCTCTTTCGATTTCCGATTCTTTAAGAACTCATTGGATCCGATACTAAACTTCATGAACTTTGGTTGAATCTTTCTGACTTGTAGCTGTGGTGTAACACAGATTGCTTTGAAATGCCAGACCAGAGTAAACGATACTGAACGCGATCACAAAGTACTGTAATTTCAAGTGGAAAGGTTTGAAGTGTAGAACTGAAATGTAGACTAGTGTGTAGAAGAAGGGTCAGGAAAGGGAGTTTCCACGGTAACCACGGAAACCCTCTGGATCCGCCACTGTCATTAGCAAAACTTAATAAAGCATGCAATTGCCCAAGGATATATCTTTGTGGATTTGTAGGATATATTGACAATTCTAGTATGTAACAACCACACACACACACACACACACACACACACACACACACACACACACACACACACACACACACACACACACACACTCTCTCTCTCTCTCTCTAGGCGTGGTCATAAACATTGTGGACTGTAAAGACGAGCGGGAACCAAAGCCACTTTTCCTAGTCTTACTCTACAGTATCAGTCAATTACATGTCAATATATATGGGTGTTTCCATAAACGTGGGCATGTCTCGGAGCATTGTGAAGTTTAGCTTCCCATTTCTAGAGGTCAAGCTATGCCCATGCCTTACCGCAGACGTAGAAGTAATGGTTTATGCATTGGAAACGTCTCTACCCATGACTGATGCAAGGAAGGAGAAATTTCAACAGGCCACGGCTCCAAATGCTGTCCACACATGATACAATTAGGATGGCAAGGAAGTACTACACGCATTACCATAGGCGTAGAAACCACAGGGGACGCAGGGCCATGGCCCCTGAATGAATGAAAAAACCAAGAGCTCCAATAACGGCATTCGGGTTGGCCTCCCTAACTTGGATGCCATTCCTACGCCTCTGCATGGTTACGACCGTTTCATGCAATCAGAGATGACATATTCCAGTGACAGCATTCTGTTCAAGGGGAACAAGGTCAATGCGGCTGTTTCTTTCTGTAACCAGATGATAAGAGTCATTAATAAGAGACAATAGGGTCAGATTGACAAAAGAGAGAGCTCGAGCATCAATTGGTCGTGCATGAGCAGAAATATATAAAACCACATCAGGAAATGTGCCATTTCCCTCCACTACAGACGACCCAACGTCAAGGAGCCATGCACTCCCACAACATGAGCTATCCAAGAGAGACCATGGATAAAGATCGGGACAGACATCATGACACGGAAGACGTGGACTACTAGTACTACTCCAAGTATGTCGAGGTCTCTCTACTTCCATATGAAACAGCCAAGTCAGTCACTGTCACAATTAAATCATTGTTTTGCACGGTATACAGAGTCCCAGAAGAGGCAGATATAGTTAGGGAGAATATGCCATTCTCCAGCTGTCTAAGACCGATGTCTCCAAAGAGTGGTATTTTCACATCACTATATCAAATACCGACTGCACTCAGTCCAACGGTCTTGCTGCGCAAAACGTACAAACAATGACACAGCTACACTGTACAAATGTTAAAACAATGTACATATCCGTAGCTCGTTCTTCTCAACTATCTAAGCACGCACGCTCATGCCATGCAGAACTGAAAGCGTCCCCATGCAACGCAACTGCTAATGGAGCTGAAGACCAAGATACCTATGGCAGTTGTTAATTAACCGGGCTGCTTCAACCCAAGTTCGCATAGGGAGTAGCGGGGAGGCTCAAAAGACGGAAGGAGCGTCAGTACTATGAGCAACAGTCCGACAAAAACCGCTACTGCAACAAGGTCAAGTGGTAAGAGTACAGACGGGGCAAGAGTGGGAGCCGCGTTCGTAGTGAGCCAGCATCAGGCTCCTCGTTCATGTCTGGTCAGTCAAAAGAGGCTTGTTCTAAACAGGAGCGTGAAACTCCTTCATCCAACGACTGCGGAAACACCAAAGAAAACACCAGATCAAAGTCACGAGATCCTAAATGATGAAGCAACACCTCAGGTGACCGAGCGCCTTTACACAGCTAAACCAGAGTGAGCGTCCACAGTGGTCCACAGGAACGTCAACAAGCTTCAAATTAAACCTACACAACTTCCCGCAGACGGCTCGTCAGAAGGTCTAAACGTCTGCACGACATCGTCTCACTTTGTTGAAGAGAGGAGATGTCCATTCACCATCAAAGTAACGTAACGTACATGCGTGGTTTGAGTAGAGTACGTCATCAGCTAGTGTGATTTAAACGGACTTGTTGCATTATTCTTGTGCAGTCTTGTTCCTCACACATTCTAGGTTCTTCTTGCAATAAAGCACCTCAGAAAGCTCTTACAATGAGACAGTATGAAGAATCCTTGTTTACAAACCAAGCGTATATATCATTGACATAGCCATAGGAACCTAGAGCAGTGGGGTAGAAAGATGTTCACGAGCGGGAGGGGGAAGGGAGAGAGGGAGCATGTAACGTGGACATCATCATGAGTAAGCAAAAACTACCTCACTTGCCAGACCGTCAACAGATTTGCAAAAGTCACTAGCACAAAATATTTCAATTCCTACATTGAGCGAGGAGACTGCAGCCCCAGCCCCCGGTTCCTACGCCGGTGCAAAGGCTGACAGGCTCTATACAGCCCCACTATTTGCCAGTCTATGAGGTCACTAACAGCTATTAGCTTCAAATAATTTAACCATTGAAAGGCAGTTTGAAATGATACCATTGATTCAGCTCCCCCTCGCTAGTTCCTACGCCTCAGAATTGAGTTGGCAATCGATTTCCATATCTGTTTTTTTATGCTGTACGCTAACGTTGGCATAAGGATGTCCAAGACATTCAGTGTGACACATGAGAATACTAATACGACTATTAGTATTCGTAACCTGAGTATTAAGTCAACAGTACTACAAATGCAAATACCATAATTGCCTTTGACATGAGCTCAGTAACCAAATGACGTACTCTACTAGATTCCAGACTCCATGTAGAAAGGTTGCATGGCTAGTTCTCAACTAAGTGCCCTCTTAGTTAGAATCAGTCTTTGAGAACAGGTACCTTAGCCTGTCCGATTGAAATCCTAGCAGGAACACTGTGCTGGATGGTGCCTTTGGTTCACTTTAGAATATGCATAGCTGAGCCATTTTGTAATAGAGTACACTGCATGATACTGTACATAAAGCATGCCACTTCTGTGTTGACTTGGTGCCACTAGATTTATAGACATGAACAACTCAGCAAGTGATCTGTGTCAGTTGGCAGGCTCCAGTAAAATGAGAATGCTATGGGTGCTTTCACACTGACCTTAGGTTAACCTAGATTAAGCTAGCTAAGTAAACACTACCATATAGAACATGTAATTACTGGGTAATTGACCTAGGTTAGCACTGAGCAGCGTTCACACAGCACAGAAATGACTCACTAACCAATCTAGATACTAGTTATGTATATCTTGTCATTGTTGTCCCGTCAATGTCTGAAAGGTTTGGAGAGTTTCGTCCTCTCACTAGAGACATGATCTTTACAAGCAACATCTGGTTGTACATTCTGCACAGCAATCCTAGAAGAGTAATAAAAGGAACCTCTCGTTGCCCGCGCGCTATTCTTTGCCTTCTCCTTTTCTACTGAAGACGCGCCCGTGTAGCTTTGAAGCGTTTGTAGCACATTCTAGAAAACGCGCCATTCTTTGCTATGCCCAGAGGGCGGAGCGACAGAGTTGTAGGCGGAGCGACCGAATTGTAGGCGGAGCGACCGAGTTTCAGCCTAGCTTGCAAGAGGGTTAGCGCTAGCCAAGCTATTACCTAAGACCAATTAAGCCTGGTTCACAATATGACGCCGACGTTGAGTTGAGCGTCAAACTTCAAAGAAACCGCCTCGACGTCGGCGGCATCTTTTGATGTTGACGCCTATGTCGACGCTGGATTCATTTCTATTGTTGATGTCGACGTCGACGTCGGCGTCAATATTGTGAACCAGGCTTTAGTCAAAAAGCGTCTGGAACTAAATCAATTAGAGTTAACCTAGGTTAGAAACGTCGTGTGAAAGCACCCTATGAGATGCTGAGTTAGGTACGTTAGACCACCTGTGTTTGTTTACCCTACAGTTCACTTCCACAGACCACCTCTAGTTTCCACAATCTAAGTAGTTATTGATCATTAGGCATTGCTGGACTGGAATACTAGACTGGGCTACTGGACTCCAATACCTCTGCTGTCGATTCTGGATGTCCGCTCAAAAGAATCAATAAATGCACATAATCTTAGCAAAAACTTTAGATCATACATTCCGCGCTGATTTCAAAACCGCCGACTGAAGACAGACTCAGGTCTGGCGCGTTCACACTCAATCTAGCGATCTAACTTGACGTAGGGATCTACACTTGTCAGCAGATCCCAAGTGCTATGCCCAATTAGCTTGTGTGAACGCACAGAAAGAATGCGTGGGTAGAAGTATCTACAGAGGTACACGTGCATGACGTGTGCCGTCGACCACGGGGTGTATACCTACACGAAAGATTTAATGTTAAAACTGCGAGTAGAAGAGACATGTACCTATTATTTCAAGGTGCAGACAGCGAACTGTGGTACCGTCGAAAGCAAAACATGCGGCTGTCCGATATTTGATAGGCGTGTCCAACATACGGAAAAAGCAGTGGTAGTTCTATTTTGTCACTGTGAACAAGCAATACGCCAAGTGATCAAGCTCAATCTAGCACGTCGTGTTACTACTCTCTACATTCATGACATAGATACAAGAAATCTTCGTCTGGTTTCCGTTCGCCAACGTCCGATATAGGGAGTGTCTAATAAGTATTAGTTATCGTAGCAGCTGTTTATGGCATTTATTGGCCCGAGGCCTCATGGGATTATCAACGAGATAATTGATCCAGCTGGAGGCGATGTTCAATTATCGAGGTGATAAGCCTTGAGGCCGAGGTGTCGATAATGCCATACACACCACATACCATGTAATTATTGTATGGGCGTGGTCGGGTAAGGACAAGGACGACAAGGAGAACAACCCCAGCAATGCTGCTGAATGGGAGAGGTCATGTGAAGCAGCAACACCTGCACTCCTCTTCCACTTTTCAAATTGCAGCGTTACATTCTACATGGGCAACAAGCCATAAATAACTCGATTGTGCTTGTAACCTTGCTGACGTAATTAGTAGATGTAATAGGTGTTATATGACTGCCCTAATTGTGTTGTGTTATGTTTGGTATCTAATGCTTGTGAAAGCTTGTAGTAAGGGAAAAGATGATAGCTAGGCTAGATGGCATTAGCGTATTGTATTCGAGGCTGACGTTTACTCTAAAATATACCCAGGGTCTACGTGGAGCTCCAGGTGTAGAGTCATTACTGGATGTAGACGGCCTGCATGTTGGACAACATATATTGCTCAGCAGATGGTTAGTGGGTTTAGTCCCAACACTGGATCAAAATATTTTTCATCTGACACCAAAAGAGTAACAAAGGAGACTGCCAAAGCACACAGAGTTCAAGATAGCCTTCCATATCTAACATGACCCCATCCCCAACAGACTGTATTTGCTTAGTTAGAAGTCAGCTATTAGCTATCATAGTTAGGTACTTTCCTAATTCCGCGCGTTGCAGGTCCAACATTCAGGCAACTAAAGAGCTTCGATAGACACCAATATCTGCCGTCGCGGAAATGGCCATGCCCTTCTTACTAGTCCCTCTAGTGTGTGAACGCACTTTGGTACGTTCTCTAATGCAAGCTGGCCATTAATACGTGATACAACGTACCTAGCCATGCCAAAGCACTGTTGACAACACAGCAAGCCAGAAGTAACGCGTAACGTCTCATCTTCGTTGAACCGTCTTCTCTACAAAAAGAACACTCATGTCAGTATGTAGATACAATGTCACGCGGTAAGTAAGTCGTTTATTGAGTAGCCAAACCTGATTTCCAGCTGATAGGATAGAATAGCTGACGAAGGTCAAAGATGGGAGCTTGCCCAAAGCCACGAGATCCTGATAACATAAAGGAAAACAACGTCTAGTCCAAGCAGCAACTAGAGCACACTCCAGCTTCTGTAGAGCTGCATCCTTGCTGACTCACCTCGGCTGGGATTTAATTAGTGGCTTTCACAGCTGCACTTTCGCCAGAACGACGCAGCTGCAGCAGAATCGCCAAATGACTGAGCCCTGGCTAAGATTGGTACTTCTATCGTATATTTTATTGGCTTGCACGTGGGCGTTGCGTTTGTTCCTCTCGCCCAATGGCAGTCCTCACTGTCTCCACCTATAACTTACAATATACGTGTAGAGCTACCAAAATAATGGACGTCTGTCGTGGCGGTTTTGTTATTGTTGCCAGAAAGAGTAACTTCCAGGATATCATGGTTCTTAGAAGCTTTGTATTTATCTATTGCACAGGTTCTAATTGAAACTATATTTAGCTATAGACTTCTTGCTCATTTCCTACCTCATACTGTTACACAAACTATTCCTTTGTATCCGATTTTCAACACAAATAAATAATTATTGTATCTGTGTTTGCTGGTCAATCCTATTGCATGCAGTCATGTACCGTTCACATTGAACCTGCTGCCTACACTGAGAATCACAATTAGATAAATTCAACGTTTAGCAATGGACAGCAAAAAGTTCGATAACCTTTGAATTCATTTTTCATATAATTTGCAGATACTCTAGTTGTAATTTGCCTATAGCTAGACTGCTGTGTCAGACTCAACCTGTTCTCACGCCGCTCTCATCATTCCCTGGATTGTGGAGGATTGACAATAGGGAAGGGAATGAAGAGGGCAGATTGAGACTGGGTCGAGTCTATTGTTGTGTCATATGAGAGCTGGAAACAACAACGCAAATTTAGTAACGTTTACATTCATCTTCGTTTCCAACAAAATAAGAGGAAAAATGTTTCTAATTTAATGACTGTTGCTTACTACCTAGATGACAGTTGTTTATTGGTTGTCTAGTAATAATGGATTTAGTGCATGGGCGCTGAGTATACTACCAACTTTCCATTAGAGTCATTGTTCCATTTCGTCTGCACCTTTCTATGCAAGTAATTACCGAAAAATACAGAAATTGATATTTCTACAGCTCTTCTGCAAACGAACTCCTGATTGTTCCTAAAAGTCCCTATACGTCACATGGTTGTCTGTTTATCTTATTAAAACTCTAACCCATAAAGAAATGGTCTTTTGAAGCTGCTCTTCAAAGTGAAACAATACATTTTCAGCTGTTTTCACAAAAAATCCTGCTTGTCAATTGAGCAGTTAGTCTTTGTCGTCACATAGTCTTTAATTGCAAGTCGGATAAAATGTAAAATTGCAGTTACTTAAAAAGGAAAATGTTTATAATGCGGAACAGAGTGACATTGAAAAGCTTCTTGACTTATAGTTCCAGCAACCCATAATTGCAATAACTACACCTCTAGAAACGATACAATTTGAAAGACATTAGGTGGATGCAATGACTCATTGCTGAGATTCCAATCAGTTCTTAACATCCCTAATACAATTGAACATATTGAACAGTATAGATTTGTAAGACTAGCTAAGGTATTGTAATTGGGGTAAACCGTAATAACTGGTGCAAAATTGAGTTGGGCCACTCCATCAAATTTCAGAAAAGCCTGATCCTACTGTTGCCTAGTCCTCCTTCTCGCTAGGTTGCTAAACCACCTGTGCTAGCTGTCACGTGTGCATAAGTCCACGTGGTTTCACACGTGTTGTTGGACTATCTGGAACTGTCCATATATAGTTACTTACATCACTCAGTCAATAAACCCGTATGTAATTATCTCAAATTCTGATAATGGTACACGTAAACTAAATGTTAGTGGAATAGCCAAGCTTTGCCAGAAACTCCATTTCTTGGGCGTTACCTCTTCTCTAATGTGAACAAATCTGTAAAAGTGGAAAGACCAAACTGTGTGTCAAGATGCTGTTCTGAGCTGTTGTATGTGTGACCTCAGTGCTCTGCATGCATATCAACTCTTTCTGAAATAAAATCCCTGACACTCATTAGGAGCACTCGGCTTCCTAAATTTAGTGTATTCATAAATAATTAGATAAAAGTTGGTAAAGACCGTAAAATACAAAGAAAATCACCGCAAAATACAAAGAAAATCACCGCAAAATACAAAGAAAATCACCGTGGCTGTTACATCAATGGCAGACCCATGTGACCACCTCATAAAACATATTCAAAAGATTGGCAACTAAAAAGTGGCTTTGAGATTGTCCTAACGTCAACTGATAAACTCTAATTCATTCGTCAAAAGAAAATTTTCCATTGTTTTTCTAAGTAAACGTTATTGAAGGAATAAGAGATTCTTTGGCAGTACCAAACTTAGGCAACAGATCTTCTGCCTCCAGAAACGATCTAGGAAACAGAACTGCATTGCCCTTTACACCTTTCAACTTGTCGCGAGCTTGTGCACTGTCAACTTGAGCCAAAGTTTTTTCAAGCTGCAACAAAGCTTTGTGATCAAAGAGTCGTGTGGAGACAATAACTATTGCTTACTCGTTTAGCTTTGGCCTCTGCAAATGTCTTGACCGAGTCGCAAGGCATACAGTTGAAAACCTACCAACATGTAGTTGTATATTGCAAATGCACTTGCACTATCAACAAGTCGAATTCAAAGCTCGTCATACCAAACGTTCAAATAACTAACTAAATAAACAAACAAACAAACAAACAACAAACAAGTTATTTCGTACCTCTTCAAAAATATAAGTGTTCTTGGCTGCAGTTGCCACCAGAGTGTACTGTCATAAACCAAATTGGGCAAAATTAGTAACACAAAGTTAGAAATTTTTTGTTGATCTGAACACACCTTGAAGACAGTGTCACAAAGTGGATCAGCAATTTCATCATCACTGACACCTCCAAAGTGTTCTCTAAAAACAACAACTACCTAGTAATATAAACGCATATTTCTGATGATACATAATCTAGAATAATAGACAGCAAAATGTGTACAACATAATAAAGTCAACCAACAGAGTGAGCTACATATGCAAGCATGCTGGTTGATAAAAAATCCAACCACATGGTTTGTGTGTACAAAAGAAACCGTAGTCAATCTATACAAAGGAACTACCACAAACACAAACAAAATAAAAGTGCACATGCTGTTCAGAACAATTTCTATACCTGCTCTTCATTCCATTGCTACCACATGTCAAGATGTTTATTACATGGAACAAGATAAAAAATAATTTGAATAACTGTAACAAAGAAACTTGTCTGTCTTTCTTTCTCGTGTTTCTCTAGCTCTGTTCATGAGACTATGACTCGCTTCAGTTGTTGGGGAGTTTCTGTGGTTTGGCGAACTGTCTGTTGACAATGACGTTCAGCGCTTTCCTGGTGGTCATTGATATCCACTAGGCATGTTGTACCAAGTTTGTGGTCACTGTAATGCCTGCATCGAATTGGCTAGTCATTGATTGCTGTGGATCGCTGTTTGGACTACACAGAAACATGTAACTTGCTGGGCTCACCTGCCGAACCCACTTGCCAATCATGGAGGAGCATAACGACACAAAGAATGTGTGTAGTGTAGTACTGATAGAAGAATTTTGTCAGTTTTCTGATAGCTGATAGCATACAGTGTAGGTTGATAAGGCCAATAAAGATAGCTGATCCCATATTTGTAGATAATTATAATTATCCATACAGACAAGAAACATCACAAAATTGGTCTTGAGACTAGACTACTTAAGACTCTACCATGGCCCACATCTACCTCTTATTCTCTACAACACAACACAACACAACACAATTGTCCCTCCCTCGTCTATAGGTTAGAAAATGTAAGCACTGCTAGCACACAAGAAGTTATTCTTGATACAAAGGGTGCTTCCATATGTTATTCACATGACTGGAAACAAAGAACGGAGAGCCCATGGCAAGTGTAGTTTGAAAATAAGGACAAATAGGGCAGAGACTGCCCAAATGGTAAGAACTCGGTTGCAATACATGTACTGGGGTGCATTTCCTTTACCTCCAGCGGCTAATCCAGATGAGGCAGTGGAGATACTTCGTTAGATCGGAAGTAAACCAGGTGGAAGCAAGAAAAAGAAACAGTGGTAGAGGTGAGAATGCACAGTATGTTGTTTGAGTAAATAGACAAAGTTAGTGAGATTTTGACTGCGTTTGGAGTTGTTCTTGCCATTTCTCTGGCTGAGGGATCAGATTTGCTGATATCTCTTTTCTTCAATGGCTTGCTATCTCTTCTCTTATAGGTGAGCATGCGCAGTGACCTACCTCTACCGAACCTCCACCGGCTCAACCAGCAAGAGGGTGGATGAGTTGGTGGAGCTGGTGGAGCTCCACTGCCTTATTCAGTAGTAAACAAAACGTGCAGAAACTCTACCGCTTTATCTGGATTAGCCGGTGGAGGTAAAAGAAACGTGCCCCCCCCCCCCCCCCCCCCGAAAGAGCAACAGTGGCTGTCAACTTGTCATGTACCACCAACACCACAGGTCCCACTATACATAAGTTGATACGTGAATGACAACTGCCCATGCGCACCTACCATCGACTTCCAGTAGCCGATTCCAATACAAACCGACAGCCGATACAATTGTCGGTACAACACGAACTGTGGTGTTAATTAGTTGAACAAGCACTTTCCTACAATGGTACATGTTGAAGAGTAAAGATAATTTAATTAATAAATGAAAGAAGAGCAAGTAAAACCATCGTGTCTGATTAATTGCTCAATAATCTTTTTCAATACCAATGTCAGTGCCAATTAATTCCTGTCATCATTAAGTTAAAGTCACTGTGGTGTTGTCCAACATAGAACGCAGTCAATTAGTCAATATCTTACTAGCAAGTGATTTTAATCAATCATGACTTGCATCAGTTATTGCTTTCCATCCATTACTGACACTGCTAGTCTCGTGTAGCCAGACCCTGTCCGTCGGGGCGAAAATATGACAAGGTGGAAAGGGGTCTGGCTACTCAAGACCATGCATGACACTATCAAGTTGGTCACAAAATACATGACAAGGTCTGGCTGTGTAAGACAGTTTCTTATACTGTTTTTTTCTATAATAATTTATTCAGTGAGTGTGCGTAGATGCACATAAAATCAAATAAGATTGCAGTTTCTGTAGAAAAGAAGCAAAAATGTAAATATACTGAATAAATGAGGAATTGCATAGTGATCAAACAAGCTGATTGCTGGTGGTTGACTGTTGATAAAATGTTTGTTTCCAAAGTAAAAATTAATTTATTTCCAAACCTGAAAATCTGCATTCTTAGACTGTGTGAAAACTTGCCAACTAAATAAAGCTGATCGTTCATTTTAGACTCAATCTGAACAAATACAAAATGGACACCATAAACATGTAATGTGCTATTATAGTGTGTGTGTGTGTGTGTGTGTGTGTGTGTGTGTGTGTGTGTGTGTGTGTGCACGTGCACGTGTGTGTATACAGCACACACATACCATCTCAGAATCAGTTACAAGTACAGCAATCTCAGAATCTCGACGACCTGTCATGCTTCGATCATTGATGTTTGCTGTCACACAAAACAAATTTAACAAAATATTACAAAACAGTTCACAAAAGTTGAAAACCTCACACACTCAATACAAATCCTAGAACATACAACACTACAGTCCACATGAACAGTTGATAAAATGTGAGTTTAATTAAAGCTAATAATTAAATATGTAACAGTCCTGACAGCAGCATTACTCGTCATTATATTTGACTATTCCCAAAAAAATTAGTACATACAGCAACATTGCTAATGTCAATCAATATGGTTACCAGGTAACATACAAACGACACTATCTGAAGGATTATGCTCTCTCGCACACTTTAGCCTTAGTTTTTTTCTATACAGAGTAGTGCCCGTCATCAAATAATTCTCACACAAAATCTGACCTGATCCAATTATTGCCTTCTTGTCATCGACTATCATCAGTTTGCTGTGAACGTAAACAATCTCAGACACAGGCTTTCCCTTCAGTTCATCGTGCTTTCTCAAGCCAAAAAACATGATGTAATTAGATGGATTGCCAACTAAAATAAAACAAAATGTACAGCAAACCACTTGATGACGTGTTGATAATGATAATAATTTATGTGCCATTCCTCTTACACATGCAACCTACCAAAATTGCCTAAAACTAATAATTAAATAATTTACCAGAAGCACGTGTTTTTAACTAGAGATAGTAATCAATTAGTTAATCAATAGAAATAGTGTGGATCAATCAAGGTTTCATAGTACCTCCTCCCCCGGAACCCTGGGATTTCCTCTACTAAAGATTAGGCATTTATAGGGTCATTTGAGTCATGCCAGGCTAAGTCTAATTAACACCAAGTTGATTAGAAGGACACATAGTCAAGAGTCACTGACTCAGTAATATAAGTATCCATCTACGCACCTGTAACTGTAACTATGCAACTGCGTGGAATGAACTGTACCCCCGCCTATTTCTGATACGTTTGTGCAAGGACTTGTTGGCCACACCCTACATCATACTATTTCAGTTGTACCAAACCTCAAATTCTGTATGAACCCCTGTGGCCTGTCAATTAGTCTCTGCTATCCACTATTAGCAGTATAACTAAATGAGTGGACAATGCGTACCATAACAAACTGTTGACAAATGATCAAACTCGTAGGCCAGTGTTTACACCAAACACATCGCTAATCCTTCTTAGCATAACAGCATTAGAGCACTGTCAGCATCAGTTACATCTACACATTTGTAGGTCCTCACATGCATCTCAAAAGCATACGACAATGTCACAGTAACATGTCGTGCTTTCCACTTTACAGATACTAAAGTAGACTTTGTACAATAACGGCAGACGAATGGAAATTTCAGAGATTGGTCTCACATTGTGGAGCTACATGGGTGCATTTTTCATCATCATCTTCTTGCAGAAGTTAGCTTGAGAGGAACCTCAAGAGAGGGCAATGGCACGGATAATGACAGTGTTATAATTTGGGCAAAATAGTTTAAAGAGAGGGGTGAAGGACTCGCAAGTTAGGGGTGTGTGTGAAAAAAAGACATCAAAGTACATGACCTATGAGGGTACTGTTTGCTTACAAAATTAGAGGTTGTGCTCAAAGTTAGGAGTGCTCAAGTCCCCTCAGCCCCCTAGCTCTGCCACCCGTGGCTTACTAGTACAGAAGCATATATACATACATACATACATACATACATACATACATACATACACACACACACACACACACACACACACACACACACACACACACACACACACACGCACACACACACACATATATATATATATATATACATATAGGTGTACTGCTGTCAGGTGACCACTAATGGCATTAGACTGCCAGCATTACGATGTAGAGCACCATTACAGTGTAGTCTAATCATTATGGCAGTGTAAACACTAATGATTGAAACACTAACACAAAACTAATCATCCTTAGGTCCAATGTAAACAGTCCTACAGCAGCACTGCTAGCGAGCACATTGCAATTTATCAACAAGTGAAGTTTTCAGTCTTCACTGAATGACAATTAAAGAACAACTTGTGTATGTCTTTGATATCATAAAGATGACAAATTGAACTGGTCTGGGCAGTAGCTAGGATGAGGGAGACAAAGGCCTTTGCTTCCTCTAATCTTTGGAGTGTCACAAAAAAATCAATCTGCGGACCTAGTGATTGACTATCGAAGTAAACTCTCTGGAGTGTGCTCGCCGGCGGCCTATATGACAAGAGTTGCATAAGTCTTTAGGTATTAGCAGCTTTTCAAGCGCATTCGAATGTCGATCTTTTGCGAGCTCAACTTAAAAGCCAATTCTTACTTACCCTGCTCTAATCACTAGTCCTCAAAATTTTTAGTGTAAAAATGCCTGATACTTCAGCACACAACAGACAGGGGGAAATATGAGGCTCTGGCATACAGCTCAAGCTAAGTCTGCTGACCAATAACCGAGACAGGACAAGACGCTGTACAAGAGGCTGCTACAAAACTGGAATTTTAATACAATCACAACGACAACTATCTAGAGGAACATGAAAAGGATTTCTAATAAAGTTATCTGTACGTTTTTCAGCAGGTAAACAAGCACAACACTGCCTCCATGTGCTAGACTGCCCTAATTGTGGTACATGTGTCTGTTCCTGTAGACTCAAACATCCGAGATCTGACAGTGAAGGATCTGGAGATGCCTAAAGTTGGTGTTGGTCGACAGCATTCAGTGTCAGACAGTAAATGCAAATACAAAGGATGTACTTGCAGCCAGAGTTGAAAGTCCAGTAGCTGCATGGTCTGGTAATCCAAGAAAGTGGACCAGATTCAGGAATCTCATCCACCAAGAAGGGCTATAATTTTTTAGTATATAGACGATCTATAGTGAGGGAATGACAATTCAAATCAAAAATGAGCTCCTTACATTCTCATGAAAGAAAAGGCCATAACGGGTGGTATTCACACAATTGGGGAAAAATCTTGCCTCCTTGCACAAGTCTTGCCTCCTCTGTTTTTAGGTCTGGCTACAGCCCTGCTGGTAATGTATATTATAATATTGCTGTCACAATACTTACCTGTTGCTTGCAGTCTCTGCATCAGTGACTGCCCTCCACGAACCATGCAGTGATAATTCCAATGTAAGACTGTCTGAATGGCCGTACCACTAGCCTCGCCAATCTCACCTAGTAAAAATCAGAAAACATATTGTATGTCAAAATGCATATAAATCGCTAATTCTAGCAGCATAAGAATATTAATATAATTAAATATACACCAAGACTACTTGTGACAATGTCATACCATCAAATTCTGGTAGAAGTGGACAGACCACAATCACTTTAAAAATTTTGCCTTCCCTACAAACAAACAACAAACAAATAAGATTTCCGCACACATCACTTAAACAAAGCTATAGACAGACCGCCAAAACAGGAAAACAACAAGCACACTAACGTAAATAAATAGACATATTTGTATCTCACTATCACTCATGCATATGCACAAATCCTCTACTCACACCCTTAATTAGAAAATTTAGAATGCAATTACATATGCACACACACACACACACACACACACACACACACACACACACACACACACACACACAAACACACACACAAACAGACACAGACACATAGACACACACACACACACACACACACACACACACACACACACACACACACACACACACACACACACACACACACACACACACACACAAACAGACACATAGACACAGACACAGACACAGACACACAGACACAGACACAGACACACACACACACACACACACACAGACACACAGACACACACACACACACACACACACACACACACACACACAGACAGACAGACACACACACACACACACACACACACACACACACGTGCACACACACACACACACACACAAACAGACACAGACACATAGACACAGACACATAGACACAGACACACACAGACACACAGACACACAAACACAGACACACACACACACACACACACACACACACACACACACACACACACACACAAACAGACACATAGACACAGACACATAGACACAGACACAGACACACACACACACACACACACACACACACACACACACACACACACACACACACACACACACACACACACACACACACAGACACAGACACAGACACAGACACAGACACAGACACACAGACACAGACACAGACACAGACACAGACACAGACACAGACACACAGACACACACACACAGACACACACACACACACACACACACACACACACACACACACACACACACACACACACACACACACCAGTGATCAATATAACAGCCAGCCATTGGCCATTGGCCTACAAAAAATGCGAATTGGCCTGTATCAGTAGACCACAGCCTGACATTTTGCTGACCAAACAGGAGAGAACACGCGACATCTAGATGCATGTACATGCAATGGATGGCATGTTGTTGCCATTGTTTATATGGGAACGTCAGTTTATGTTGAAGTGTCACCAGAGATGCCTGTTATCATACTGTGTGCACAGAAACCACAGGTGGATTAGGATCTAATCTAATCTGAACACACACAATTAGCGTGAAGTGTGTACAGTAGGCAAGTAGTAGGATATCAGTTAACGTGTCCAATCCTAAAACAGGGAAACTGTTTCTAATAAATAGATCTTCAGTCAATGCTTGTCACCAGACTCATTAGTGAATTTTAGCGGCTGCAGCAGTGAGTGCATGGATTGAATGAAACCTACAGAAAACTAGGTGTTGGGTGTCTAATTACTACCTGTGAAAGCTAGCGCCTTCTAATTACCTAGGAAAGTATGAAAAAGATTGCTGGTTTACTATTTAATTTACATTCTGTTCGAACAACACCAAGAGCAACTGTTTTGATCTTTCTTCTTAGCTACGACCTTCTATTGCTAAATTATTCTCAAGGCAGCAGATTTTTGCTTTAGATTTGTAGATACAAGGTTCACAGATATCTATTTCACACGTGGTTTGGTTATGCCTTTAGAATAGATTTCATGATTGACATTGATTGAAGACACACAGCAGCTACAACCACTTCTGGCGTTTGCATGTGGATTGAGTATGAGTCTGCAAGTAAATCTAGTCGCTGCTCAGTTGTATCTAGCTGTTGCTCCACTAACTCACCAACCATTCCATGTTGCAGAGGATGGCAACTGCTTCTTCAGCATTCTGATGTTGTTTTACTTCTACTTGCAATCAATGTTGGGTTGCATTTGGTTCAAAAACTGTTACCTTGCTTTACTTGTTTTTAGCATTGCTTTTGTAGGTAGGGCCTAAGAAGTAATGGAGATATTGGCTCTTCTTATATTCATGTATATTCTATCACTTACTTATTACCTATCAAAATATAGCATGTTATCTAAGTGAGACTACACTGTCACACTAATGAGCAATCTTCGTCAATTGCTTAGTTAGTAATACAGCTTTTAAAATTGCTAATTGAAAGTTAATTTACTGGCTTAAATATGGTAGATGGATAACTTCTTCTTTTGGCTCATAATTTTGAGCTACTGGTCAATACAAGCAGTTGTGGGATTCTCACTGCATTAATATTAATAACAATTAATTAAACAAAAACTGTACATTAGAAGTGGACATTTGTACAAATCTGTGCAGTTCTTTTTTTCTATAAATAGTTACTGATATTGTATACTGATTCAGTGAATCAGAATGACTGATCAAGTTTATCAATGGCCGTTCAAAATTGAATTTGATCTGACATTCGTCTGGCTAATGAGAAAAAAATATATTGATCATTGCACACAAACACACACACACACACACACACACACACACACACACACACACAGACACTCACTCACACACGCACGCACACGCATACACAGTGTGACACACACACACACACACACACACACACACACACACACACACACACACACACACACACACACACACACACACACACACACACACACACACACACACTCAACAATTGAATCAGCCGTTTCTGCCCTAATTGTAAAACACATTAGCAACACTAGTATGCCATACTTGTGGGCTCGAACTATCCTCTTGAACAGGGCGTCTCCAATCTCATTGCCAACACTGCCTGTCAATGACGTAATAAAAAACTGATTCTATCATCACACAATTAAGAAACTAGTCATTCAATTGTATAAATTGTAATGCTTTGCTTGCCTCAATATAAATAAAATGCTCTGCTTGCTCAATAAGACTTATGTATGCATTAAGAATTGACTGCTCCGGTGGGAGACCAGATGACCATTCGCCACAGGAACGAAGTACCTAGAGATGAGAATAACTTACAGCATTTACAACAAAAATAATTTTGTAAACAATTTGATGAAAATATATACACACGTCCCAGTATTGTTTAGATATGATAAGTGTCTTATGTCATTGGCTGCTCCATGAACTGACTGAACTCAGCAATGGCAAATTAAATAAAAAATTTTTTTGAAATTTAAAAATATAAAATTAAAATTAAAAAAAATGAAATTGAAACTGAAAAAATGAAATTGGAAATCAAAATCACAAAATTAAAAATAGAAATTGCTGGCCAAATTCAAATTGTTTTGCTTTGCAAATTATTGACAAAACACTAACTGTAAGTCAAAAAATTGAAATTGAAAATAAAAAATAAAAATTGAAATGACCAGAAGGGTCACGAACCCTGATGCACAAAAACGCACAAAGGCTAGCTTAGCCTGGCAACTACACAACTACTAGTAATGGTAAGCATACAGGAAAACCATCGAAAGACATTAGGAAACAACCAGGTAAGGAGTACAAGTACACTCACAAGCGAGAAAGTAAACTGCCACTAATACAAATATGCAAAGCATAAAAACAAAAGAGTTAGACAACTGAATACAGATAAGACACAAAATTGAGCAAGACAACAATAACTACTTCAATACACAATGGCAAATTCTACATAAATTTAATTGTAAACACACAACAAAAACTTGTAATTCATCAGCTGATCGTATGACACAATGAAATCAAATATCAAACTCCCTTCTATCATCTCATTTAAATACAAACGAAGGCACTAAGTTTGAATAACCTGAGTTTGACAATGATAAAGTGACGTTCCTAGAAGTCTCCTAAATGAGTTCAGTTCATCATCTGAAGGTGAAAGTCGATCGCGAGGCAGCAGAAACGGGTAGTTGTCCAAGTTTTTCTTCTTTTCAGTCTGAAAATTGAGAGAGAGCTAAGTTACAATCGTAAAACAATCAGTATGCCTTGAGCTATCATAGGTCACATTCATGCCATAACCTTGTTGCGTGACACTGCTCTGATGAAACAATACACAGTTTAAAGCCACAAAAAATTAGCCAGACGATATACTTGGCATTGCAGTAGTGCATAAGACATTGTCATGGCAATGGCAAGGTCACTGCCACATCGTTATATTCAATAGATGCAAAAGTTTCTACAAAATGTGCAACATACATTGATACGACATTAGAAGGGTAATACCATTGCCTAATTCTAACCCACACAAGCCTGATGGAAACGACCAATTTCAATAAAAGTAAACGGACAGTAAACACAAAAATATAAAATTTAGTAGCATTTAACATGCTGCCAACTACCATTAATTCTTTCCTTTAATATCAATTATAATTGTTCAAATAAAAGTTACAAGAATGTGTTAAACTAACCTTGATAAAATTCCAACGATGAACAAAGTGACGTGCAACATCTCTAGCAGCCTGTCCAAGAACGCATGCACCAATGTCCTGCCATGGCATACGTGGATACTGACGACGATCAACCATGTCTGCACAAAATATCATACAACAAAAGTACATCAGCAATAATCGCTGCACGTGTACATCTCAAGAAATATTTGTATTTCTATTTTCAGTAATTTGATAAATCACACATCAAAATTAGATCTACATTCACATGTTTCTATGCACTACGTACCTATTTTATGACAGTACATTAAACTGCTTAATTAAAAAATGAGTTTAAGCAGAGTCAGCTCATTACAGTCACATTTGCATAACACGGTCCAACTTAAACAATGGAATATAATCAAGCAGCAGACAGATAATTGTTATTCATTATAGATACCTTGTGCATGCTTGACACGTACATAAATCGTCTTAACCGCATGGCTGAAGAGAAAGCTCTCATACAAGGCTGCCTTCAAACTCAAAGTAGTACAGTACACGTGGTGCTTCAGGAACAGGCAAGCAGAACGTGACTAGAGGGCACGTAGACAAACACCGAGTGGCGATTACAAGACAGTTAACCTCAAAGATGATGTTGGTACACGAAAAGGCAAAGGAAAGAGGAAGAAAGATAAGCCTTGGGCCGTCCAGACATGTGGATTGTGCATGTGGTAGTGCACATGAAAACAATGACATTGAAAGAATGCCACATAACAATGAAATGAATAAATGCTGCAACATTCTTTCAAGGAAACACGGTATGTGTCTTGTTTTTTCAGTTAATGTGTATAAATACTGACTGTGCAACTATCGAACATCCAAATAACACAGTCCAGATGAGTAAAACAAATAAAGAAAACGGACAACACCATTAGACACCAATTTTATTAGTTACAAGTTGATAAGATGTCATACATCAATAATCAGTAGTCTAGTTTTAAATTTTTTTGTCAATATGTACTCTTCAATTGTTAGAAAAAAAATTAGGCTACAATGTGATACTCATCAGTAATAGTAAAAGTGTGCATGAGAGTATATCTCCAATGGTTTCAACCGTGTATATATATATATATATATATATATATATATATATATATATATATATATATATATATAGGTATAGCCACATAACATGTATGAACAAACCTTCACTGGGATGATCCAAGTCAACGCCGGTTCGAAGAAATGGGTTGTAGTAATCTTGTCCCACCCATTTTTCATGCATTGTACCACCTGACATGCTGAATTCCAATGCCTGGGATTGAGTTAAAGCTGAGCCTTCTAGATTGTCAGCAGAAAGTAAATTTGCAGTCGCCAATAACACAGCTGTTGGTTCAGCAATAGCCTTTAAAACAGTGTATTGTTAAGATGCAAACACACACACACACACACACACACACACACACACACACACACACACACGCACACACACAACACACACAACACATGCACACAACACACACAGACACAGACACAGACACAGACACAGACACAGACACAGACACAGACACAGACACAGACACACACACACACACACACACACACACACACACACACGAGCATTTCAAAATAATATGTCAATAAAAAATGACATCTTTCGAAGTGAAAATCGAACGTTCTTGATTAAGATGTAGACTAATCAACAAAAGGGCAACAAATTACAGTAATACAAATGCAGACATCGTCATCTTTCAGTGCAATAATAGTGAATTTGGTAGATCATACAGAGTAACCCATGACTACCCGCCAAACTCCGACAGCCATCACAATCATTAGCACATCCATAGCTGATGCTGTTATGCCAGCAATCTCAAACAAATTCATGTTTAATGAAGTCTAGCTGACCAACTCTCAGTACACATGCCACTAATATACTTAAGTTACTAACACACTAACATTACGTGTGTAACGCTGCTACATGTGCACTTTGGATACCACAAAAAGTGATGTTAAACCCAGTCGACATATAGTGGAACTGTAAGATCCAATAGTCAGTGATCAAATGACAAGAGCAAAGAAATCATTTCAACATAAATTATCTGGCTTCAGCAGACTTCATGCAGACACTGTTTAAAAATATGAAACTGCACATCCATGGAAACAGGTAATGCTGGTGACATTATATAAATAAACATGTTAGAATGCATAAGAACCAAGTCACCATGTCGTCTGACAAATACACAAATCTAATATTATACAGTAGCTTACAGCTGTTACTCCACCGTCTGGTAAAGTTTGAACTGGCAGATGTATTTCACCCACATCTGTTAAGCAATGATCACCATTGTCCCAACGACCAATACACATATCTAGCCCTAGAGAAACAGCATCACATAAGCAAATATTAGACTGTCTAAACACACAGTAATACACCATCCAACCCACCCTACACACACACCCCACACACCCACACACCCACACCCACCCACCCACACACACACACACACACACACACACACACACACACACACACACACACACACACACACACACACACACACACACAAGCACATATACCTACCGCCTACAAATGCAATGCATTGATCCACACAGACGATCTTCTCATGATGTGCCCACAAAAATGTTCCTCCAACAACATCATGGTCAGGATGACGAAGCACCTGCAAGAAAAATCTCACTCGTTACACAGAACACCAATGCCCACATTCATAAATGACAAAAAGATCAGTTAAAAAAAGAGACGCCTAATTCTGCATCATAGTGTGCTTCTCTAACATTACACAGTAAACATACTCCCATCTTATTATATTACAACATACATTACCATCAGATTAATTTTCTACAAGTCAATAAAACGAATATGTTCTGTTGATATGTGAAGATCTGTGCCTAATAATCGGGTATCAACATCACCACTAATTTGAGTCACTTCAGGTACTCAAAGGTAAAAGTACAAGAGTGAAAGTCTGACGACAACAAAAAATATAGAATTTTTATATAATAAAAAGAAACAAAAATTAAATATTTTCCCTACAAATTAGGTCTGTACACTTGCAGCTGATGCCATATGATCTTATGCAATGGCTACACAACAAATGCACTATAATGGTATCCATAGACAACCAAACAGTGTACATGGGGTATGCGCACTATGAGTTCTGGTCTATTCAAGCAACAAGCAACCACAACATTCTGTTTGAAATAGAAAACATGCTACATCACATGGTCATTTCAATATAAGTCATAGAACCTCACCAGTATATTAGAGTGGAGACCTTGCAAAATTTGCTTAGCCCGCAACGATGCAATTGTTACAGCTGCTTCAACTTCTTTGTACAAACATACATACACCTTCACGCCTTGATTCTAGGACACGACATCAAGCTCACAATACAACAAAACTGTTGAGGCGTGTACACTGTGTAACTGCTTTCCGTTTCAGAATTTCGTCAAGTCGCCAGTAAAGAGACAGTTCTCCCTTTCTCTTCAAGTAAAATTCAGGTGTTAACCTAACAAAAGACAAATTAGCAGTAGCCTACGACATACACAGAAGAGTCAAACAGACAGACAAACGGACAGACAAATCGTCAGACAGACAGAGAGACAGAGAGACAGACAGAGACAGACAGGCAGACAGACAAAACGACAAGCAGACATACATACATACATACAGACAGATAGATAATTTATTCTCATACTGCTTCTACTTGTACGTATGCTAGGATTATTAAAAATACAAATCAGTTACAGACAGACAGAGCATACAGACAAAACAGCAACTAAGCTAACAAACAAATAACAAGACCACTACACAATTACATAAACAAATAAACAAATAGAACCCCAGATAGACAAACACACAAATACACAACTTAAATTGAAATTATACAAAGCTGCCATACCACCAATCCATGATAAAGATCTCCTGTTCAGCAGACTCTAGAGCATCAGCTACAGCTTCAAAATAGGTCTCACCACACACAAACCTAACAAAAATACCACACCAGATACAAAGTTAAATATCTGTTGGTTTAAAAATGCATATACAATATTCAGTCAAAATCAGAAAAATAATCAATAATATAAATTGTAGCAATGAAATTCAGGAAAGTATTGGCCGGGAAAAGCACCTCTGAAATTTTAAATCCAGTTCAGCTACAGTATTTCATTAAATTGGCACAGCTATTTGCCTCTGTGTCTGTCTGTCTGCCTGCCTGTCTGTCTGTCTGTAGGATATGTATCAAGATGTGTTCCTCTTGTAATAGAACATTTTGGGAGGTGGGGCACAAAGGCAGAGATTTTTTTGCAGCATTTGTCACAACAGTCAGCAAATCCAGAAGCCAATTTAATGTTTCCATGTTCATGCCGTATTAGAGAAAAAGATTTTCTACAATTCTGCGAAGATGCAATGCCAAAGTTATCCTTAGAAAACTTTCGAAACTGTCACCTAATCATGGTGATTTAGATAGATTATTTGATTTTGACATTCAAAATCAAGTCCATCAGTTAATGACTTTTTGTTTGCAAGGGTTGATGTGTATTTGAAAATCCTAGCATATGTACAAGTAGAATCTGTATGAGAATAAATTATATCTGTCTGTCTGTCTGTCTGTCTGTCTGTCAGTCTGTCGGTATGTATGTATGTATTTAATACTATGTATTCGTGCCTGGCTTTTCGGTTTTCACAGTGCTCTGAATTCGAAGCTGTTTGCCATGTAATGCAGAATGCTAGTTGGCCAAGTTGAAAGTGGAGGATCATCAATAAAAGTGTCTTATACGGAGCTCTTTTTACTTCGACGTTCAGTTCGTGGGCACGTCGTCCAGTTGACTCACCGTTGTGTTATGCGTGGGAATGTCAAAACATATGAATGGCGTGTGTAGTGAAGAAACTGTTAACGTAGTGTGCAGTTGTTTAGTGCTAGATGCTGTTAGATGTTGTAGCAGCCTGTAGTCTAGGTTGTGGACTTCAAGTCTGGATCTTTAATCTTCACCATAGGTCACGGCTCTGTTTGCAGAGGCTACAGTTATAGGCGGTTGTACATGTATATATGTCCTATTGTGTCTGTCTGTCATGTATCTTTCTGTCCGAATGCAGTCTTGCATAGAAAAGTACAAATAACTGTACATACGCATGTATGTCCGCATGCCTACATGTTTAACCAACTATAAACCTCCATTTGTTTGTATTACACCCATGCAAGTCTCTCCTCTACTATCACATCTGACTGTCTGCCATTTTGAAACTAAAGCACTGTCCACACAAGACCAGAATGGATCACCATCCGATCGGGATAGCGAGCGTCCACACTGCACTTTGAAAACGTTACCTCCGCCTCATTTTGGGTATCACGTGACTGATGACCGATGTGTACATGTGGGTCTTTGCTTGTGGAAAGCATTGATACAACGACGTAAGGTGAGCGAGAACAAACACGAGTGAGAAGGGTTAGATGTTCCGACTACACGCATAGCGTACGTGAAGGTAACGCTTACTATTTCTAATTGGATTCAACCGATCGTGATCGAAACCACCTCCCAATGTGGATTGCATGTATTGTAATCAGATTGCGATCCAGTTGCAAGTGTGGGACAGTATTGCAGTCGGATCTTGATCCAGTTGCCAGTGTGGACTAGGTCTAACTCCACACGATCACCATAAAGCATCACAATCACAAACCCATAAGCTTACCATTTGCATGAAGTATCATCCCTCACAGGAGCAAACGACTGATTGCAATGTTCTTTCAACCAAACACATCCAGCTGGACTCGTCATCTTGTCATTGATCGCTTCAAACCACTCTCTGGCAGCAAAATATAAACAAAAACTAGATGTCAACAAGAATTATGGTAAGACAAGTCCTGGTTTAGTTCAGAGTTTGCACAAACAAGTAACTGATGATGACAAACAAAAGCTTGACTTGCAGTGAAATGCAGCAAATGACAAGCTGGAATTATATTATAATCAAACTATCAACAATTCAAGAAAAAGTAAGCAACAATGTGTGTTAACTCTATCCTAAAATTACAAAAATGGCAATATTGGACATACAAGACAGTACATATCAAAAGCTATGGGCTGTGATATGTAACCTCCTGGAGCCTGGCCAGGTACACACACACACACACACACACACACACACACACACACACACACACACACACACACACACACACACACACACGCACACACGCATGCACGCACGCACGCACACACACACACACACACACACACACACACACACACACACACAATGGCAAATGGATAAGGAGCTGCCGTTTGTTATGGTTACACCCTCTAGCCAGATGGCTGGGTTCCTGTGCAATACGCAGGAGCTATAGGCCATAATAAGCAATCTCCTGGAGCCTGATCAGGTACACAGACACAGACATAGACACAGACACAGACACACAGACACACAGACACACAGACACACACACACACACACACACACACACACACACACACACACACACATGCAGACAACATAATGCATGGACACGCACACAACGTAAAGCTGACACAACGTAAAGCTGATGCCAAATACAGAGACAAAGAGAGTGTAAGCACACAGACTATAAATCATGAAGTCATGATATACAAAATATAATGCCATTAATTAATATAAATAAATGTGTTGTTTACATGAGTCATCTCAAACAAAAATATAAACAATCTGATTTAGCATAAAGTGTGTGCTTTATGGGCATATTCGATTAAGGCTTTCTGGAAGGGCAAAAGAAGACAAAAAGCCAATACAAATACAACACTAAGAAAAGGTGACATGCATCACACATGCACATAATAACAATGCAACTCAGCAGCAACTGGCTATTGCTCCAATTGCAATTTGCTGCTGTTCAACAACACTGATGCATAAGTTTACATACACCATAAAGGTAAATGAGTAAAAGTGCTGCAGAATTCACACCAAATAGCACCCTCCCTACACAGTCTAAAACTTGGTTTGGAACTCAATCGCCTACATGTTGGAAACTTCATTGGCTCCGCTAGACTGCAGTTTGTGCACTGACTTTGCATTTCGATCTACAACTTCGCGGTTACCAATCAAATGTTGCTGTTTTACAACTCTCTTTCCATCCTTTCCAGGCTAGAGCATGCAAAAAACAAAAGCTTTCCAGAAAGAGAAAGTACCAATCAAATAGTCTAAGGTCACTCCAAAACACTTTACATTCTGGTTACTACCTGCATGACTTTTTTCTAAGAAAAATTGTTATTATTACGCATGCGCAATACAATCAACAGTATCTTCTGTTCAGAGTGCTGCAAGCAGGGGTGTAGCATGACATGAGCTAGACCGGGCTATAGCCCAATAATTTGTAGGCACGGTCATAAAAATGTGGACTGTAAATATGTTTGAGGACCAAAGCTGTACATACCATATTTGCCCATAACAACGCCCATATCGAAATAACGCCCATATCGAAATAACGCCCATGCCTGTATATATGCCCACGTGCGACAGGTCAGAACTTTCAGCCCGAAAAAACACCCATGCCCAACTATACGCCCATGCCCAAGTATAAACCCAGGATACGCATTTGCAGACAAAACAAAATGGGGTCCACAGAACATTCGTCTCCGTCTGTGTGCGTTTGATGAGCTGGTGTCGGTGTTGAGTGAAAGCGCTTACTGCTAGACTCATGTCTTCGTTGCAATTACCGACACTGATGCTCTTGACAGGCTTCAGGCCGACCACGTGTGTATAGTGTTTAGTTTCTGCATGTATGTTGATGCTGTATGGATACCAGTACCTTTGATCTTGCAAATGGATAATTGCAAGCATTTGTGGTATTTCTGTCTTCAAGTATTTAGATGATTACTGGCCATACGAGAGCACTTTGTGATCATGTATACGCCTAGGACCAAAATAATGCCCATGCTCTAGTATACGCCCAGAACAAGTCTTTCTTTTCTATATGCAAAGGGCATTATTACAGGCGAATACAGTAGTATATACACCACCCTTTTCCAGTCTGAATCTGTCACTGATTCTACTGCATCAGTCAATTAGAAGCCAATAAAAGTGGGCATGTCCCGTAACATCGTGAAGTTTAGCCCCCATTTCTAGAGGTCACGCTACGCCGCTGCTGGAAGTCCAAAAAATAGTAAAGAAATATGGGTAATAGTAAAACCCTTCATTATTGGTTTATCTTTGGTACTGTACAGATATGGAAACAGTTAAGTCAAATTGTGTTTAGCAAATTTGAAATTGACCTAAATGCTGCATATTTTGTCTTCAGAGTTAATACCATTGAAATCTATTAGGTAGGCATGCCATTAAGACAATAATAACCACCCGTCCACATCAAAACTTGCAAGAACTGCGGACCAGAAACAAATATATTTCTTGCAGTCGCCTCCATTTCTTATCTTAACATTTCTGAAGAACTCCCAATCAAACATGCCCTACATATATCAACTCAATTAGGCTACCTTGTTTGTCTGTAGCTCCAAGACTGACAAAGTAACTCCCTGCAGACCATTAATTCACATAGATGTCATCTGAAAACATTGACTGCCATGTTGATCAGACCTCGATTGATTGGCAATTTGTAATCCATGGTGAATGCCCGTCTCCTCTCTGCCGCACTTGACGGAAAAGTCTCGGTCGAACAAAAGAACACTACTCACTTCCCTTGTTTGAAGACTAGACACACAGAAAAAGTGAATACCGTACAAGATGAAATATTGGCAGGGAATTTATTTTGGGGGATTTTCAGCAAACATAATATCTGCTAATAATTTGGCCCCCGCAATATGTTAATGTCATTAGGCACGTGGATCAGCAAGATGGTAGATAATCTTTGCTTGCCGTCTGTTGTGCCTATGCAGTGTAGTTGGAGAACAGTAAGTTAGGGAAATGTGAGCCATGAACACAGCTGTCAATCACAAACACATCAAGACCACTTATGGTAAGACAAACAACGATGTCCAACCACCAAAAAATCCACCAATATGATTTGTCTATCAATTTCTTAGCAAACCGCAAAAATAAATTCCTGCCAATGCTTCATGCGATATCAACAATAATTATATGAGTAGAAAGCCATTGAGGTCATATTATTCATTTAACAGAATCTATCTTGCTAAGTCAAGGATCTGTTGTTAAAGCCCAAATTGAGGGTTAAACTGTTAAAGGGTTAAAATGTGTGTGTGTGTGTGTGTGTGTGTGTGTGTGTGTGTGTGTGTGTGTGTGTGTGGTGTGTGTGTGTGTGTGTGTGTGTGTGTGTGTGCGCGCACGTGTGTGTGTGTGTGTGCACAGGCGTGCGTGCATGTGTGTGTGGCTGTGCATTATATAGCAACTTGTCTGTCTCCATGCATTCAACCGCCCAATTGCTTGTCTCCTCAAGTGCTTCTGTCAGGGGTGTGTAAGTTGTCACCACGTCGCTACAATTGACGACACAGAATTTTTCATTTTGGTGACAAAGACGTGAGTTTTAGGCGACAGACGTACTCTGAAGCGACTCAGACTAGCTCGCCTTCAGGCAGCAGACAACTGTTGCCAGTAGACTCGTGACAGCAGTAGTAGTCTTGGCATGACTAGTCCTGCTGAGAACATTCTGTCCACGTCGACAAAACATACATAATCCAGTATACCTAATAGTACTTATTTGACGCAATGGACTTTTAGCACAGAGGAGGGGCTACCACTTGACAGACATGTTGTGTGTGCTATTATTTCATCCTTCCAGAGACCAAACAGTTTCCTGCATGTGTTCTGTGCTAAAACTAAGGTGTCGGCATGTGCATGCATTGCAGTATAGCAGCTGAGCTAAATTAGTGAATGTGAGAGAGGTTTCAGTACACCAGCCCATATATAAGTTAGCCTAAAGAAAATAAGCCTCGTACTGGAATGTCATATAACAGTAATGCATGCATGGCCGTTGGTCTTGAACAGAGATCTGTCTAAAAGTCTTCCTTTGTGAACTCTGTGTGAGTATTAAATAATATCCAAATAAAAGTGAAGACATTGCTCTGATCACGTGACCCCCAACAAGCCCAGATTAGTACTCTTTAGCCAGTAGGCACCAATGCCCATTCTGTCGTCAGAACATGGCAATTGTTGAGCAACAGTCCTCACAACCTTCGACACCCCTGTTCTGTGTACAGATGTCAATTTACTTTCATACATCTTTTTGTCTATTAGTGTCTCCCTGCTTTCATGCCTGCACAAATTCCATCTAACATATTATAATTCATAAGTCGTCTGTCAATTTGTTTGTCAATCCTCTAAAACACTAAGCCATGATCTCACTGAATATAAGCAACGAACGTATCCTTCACTAACAGCCACCTAGTCAAACCAACCAACAGTCAACAGCAACAAACTTTCACAAACACAAACAATAAACTAACCGCTTATTCCAGAATCCACACGCACATTTGTAGCAGCACAGATTACAACATTGCCGACATTTTGTAAACTTTCGACCACCACTCTTCTTCTTGATCACTCCTTCTCTGCACACGAGCCACAACATAAAAATGTTGAGCCAGACAACTAATCAGCAAGATTGCTGCATCACTTTGTCTTTGTTCCAAGATCATGTACAAACGAGAAACGACTTACTTCCAGAAAGTTTAACTAAACACACAATTAGTAAGTCTCGGTACATTTAAATATATTAATTAAGAAATGATTGTGATCACAGTTTGTTGGTGTCGTCTGTAGCCTGGATTGTTGACAATTCCTTGCAAGAAAGCTTCGAGACCTTGCTGCAAATGCAAACACACAAACAGGAAATGAGGAAAAACATCCGTAAATTTCTGCAATTGCCAAAATATGGGAAACCCCATTTGAGACAGAAGTTTGATGACCGTCTGTATGTACAATGGTCAGTAAGGGTTCTATCCAAGACGGTTGGGCCCGACGATCACTCGACAAACACAACCGACCATTACTCTGCATGTTACGACCATCACTATATATTCTAGTGTTCACTTGCCACAAGCTAATGGGCATTCGAAGGAGAAAACTTTGTTCACACTGTCACGTGGTAGCAGACCCATCCTGCTATGATGCGGTCTATACTGCCATCTATCACTCAATTAAGGCACTAAGGTGGTGGTGAGATTCAACACAGCAGTCTGCATGTCAGCAATGAGCAAGGCAACAGAGCCAGTCAAAGTCGTCTTCAGGATTTTGCTAGACAAGAGCACTGGCTGTTGGAAATCTGCAGCGGATGCATGGATGACAGATGTCTAGCCATGCCATAGTATAAACGTGAAACTGGGTAACATAGTTACTCAACTGTTGACAGAAGTTGCCGCTTTCTTAGTCTACTCTTTCAGATCACGGACCATCAACAATCCCATCCTGTCCTCGTCCCCGTCCCCTCCCCCTGAAACTGTGGTAAACTCTAAAGATGGCACAAAGTTGTGCCATAACGTTTTCATGTACGGTTTCGACAAGGTCTCTCTTGTCTGACCACAGCTTCTGATTGATGATGTAACATGCACATAATTAGATACTGTAATTTTACTGTTTTAGTAGCTTTGAAGACATAAAGCGTTGACACTAATGACACTATATCATGAATATGATGAC
>NC_085096.1:4627540-4647540 GCF_963422355.1 Corticium candelabrum
TTTGAGCTACTGGTCAATACAAGCAGTTGTGACATCCTCACTGCATTAAGCTAATATTAACAACAATTAAACAAAAACTGTACATTAGAAGTGGAGATTTATACAAATCTGTGCAGTTCTTCTATTATAAATAGTTACTGATGTTGTATATTGAATCACAATGGCCGGTCAAAGTTGAATGTAATCTGACATTTGTCTGGCTAATGAGAAAAAATTATATTGATCACTGCAAACAGACAGGCAGGCAGGCAGGCAGGCAGGCAGGCACACAAACAGACAGACAGACAGACAGACATAAAATTTGCTTTATTCTCTCCCAAACTGTAAATGTAGCAATCGCAAAAAATGAAAGCAATCTAAACATTATGGTGAATAAACAAAACTACAAACAGACAGACAAACCGACAAAGCAGTTTGGTCAGTGGGGTAGAGACGCTGGAGAATTTATGAACACAGACGGACAAACAAGTTGACATACAAATGCAAACAGTCTAGACCTACAGAATTTGTATTCCTCACAGCAAGTGTTCTATCACAAGCCAAAAGCCAAGCAAAAACTATTACATTCCACAATCCAGACGACCAGATTCGTTACAAAGTCAAGCACGTTCAATTTCATGAAATAGAGAAATTGAATATGACACAATCAACAGATGAAAGCATCCTAAGCATTAACAAAAACTACTGAAAAACAGACAGACAGACAAACAGGTAGAGAGGCAGGCGGACACACAAACAGACAGACAAACGGTCTGACAGACAGACAGACAGACAGACAGACAGACAGACAGAATCAAGTTTATTGTCAACAATCTTCACTACTACAAACAGTTATTGTTAAAATGAAATGTTCTACTTGTAGTCCGAGACTATTGCTAATGAGTAAAACACTGACAGACAGACAGACAGACAGACAGAAAATTTGTTTTATTCTCTCCCAAACTGTAAATGTAGCAATCTCAGAAATAAAAGCATTCTAAACATAAAAACAAAACTATACAAACAGACAGACAAAGTTTGAACCAGACAGAGCATTTTAGTTAGTGGGGTAAAGACGCTGAAGAATTCTTGAACACAGACGGATAACAAGTTGCCATACAAATGCAAACCATATGTGAATATAAACCTACACAATTCGTATTCCTCACAGCAAGTGTGCTATCACAAGCCAAGAGCCAAGCAAAACTATTACATTCCACAATCCAGATGACCAGATTGGTTACAAACTCAAGCACATTCAATTTCATGCAATAGAGAAATTCAATATGACACAATCAACAGATGAAGGCATCCTAAGACGGATAACAAGTTGCCATACAAATGCAAACCATATGTGAATATAAACCTACACAATTCGTATTCCTCACAGCAAGTGTTCTATCACAAGCCAAGAGAAGAGCCAAGCAAAACTATTAAATTCCACAATCCAGACGACCAGATTGGTTACAAACTCGAGCACATTCAATTTCATGCAATAGAGAAATTGAATATGACACAATCAACGGATGAAACGACGTTTCACAGGGTTCACAGTCGCATACGCATTTGCGTCCAGCCCAAAACTGACTTTCAGTAGTCGTTTGCCCTCTCTCGACGACGACGTCGCTTTCGTCGTCCGACTCCTGCTGCCATACTGTCGAGAACTGCACCGAGTCTGAAGACGAATGCCCGTATGAGCAAACTCACACATCAACATCATTGCGTGTAATGCTGTTTGCCTTACAGGAATGACTTGAAAATTTCAAAGGATTTTCTATTGCAGTGTCCGACATTACAAGCAAAACTCTACACGATAACAACAACTTCCTCTGCTTGTCACTACGTCATCAACTAGTTCTTTATCCGGGATTTACAATTTAGTAACCCGGACGATGAATGGCGGCAAACTTGAGAGACTGCGTTTTTACTTCTTCTTGTAGGTAGGTGTGCAGCGTCTTTACCAGTACGTTTCCCCACTACTTTTCAACCGTCTTGCTGTGTCTTAGGTTATAAATTTGGAAACGCATGTCGTCAGGGAGAAAACCTGCCGCTGCGTCGCTCGTCGCGAGTCCTCCGTTGTTCAAAACGTCTTCAAACGGTGGCATACCGACACCTGTGTTCCGCAACGACTCGCCGTCGCTGTCGAGAAAGCGGACGAGGAGCAACGGGCCGACAACTCCGCGCACCTTTCTGCGTCCGCCCTCGCCGTTCAAGTCGGCGCAGCCGGTGAGCCGTCTGTTTCGACGGCGCAGCGAACACTCGGGCCCTCGCTCGGTCGGAGCGAGCTGTAACAGCGACTGTATCCTCCAATGAGTGTTATTACGTCATCATCCGGTAACCATGTGTTACCACTTCGGCTTGTCTTTCTCCATTTTGGCATTGCTGTGGCAACAGATTGAATGCGTGAAAGCTATTTTGCGCGTTAGAAGTGTGAAGATGTTGTCATTGAGACGTTGTCATGGAGACTGTTGAAAAATTTTTTAATTAAGGGGTTGTGTAGATGTTTGTTTGGGTTTTTCCTTGAGTCTTGGTATGCAGTGTTGAAGACTTCGCACTACAGTTTCCGGTCACCTCAGACCTATTTCGACCAGGTGGATTGACTGTTCAAGTGACAATGTGTTGCACGTCTGTGCATCTGTCTCTCTGTCATCTCTCTGTTATGTGTCTGTCTGTTTGTCTGTCTGCTTCTGTTTGTCTGTCTGTTTCTGTTTGTCTGTCGTCTGTCTGTTTGTATCTGTGGCAGTGTGTGTTTGTTTGTCTGTTTGTCTGACACGTGTCTGTCTTTCTTTCTGTTTGTCTGTTGTTTGTCTGTTTATCTGTCGTCTGTTTGTGTAGTTGTCTGTTACTCTGTCGCTTGCCTTTTGTGTGTCTGTAGGTCTGTACATATATGTAAGTATCATCACTATGTTAGTCTGCCTGTCTACCTTTGTTTGTCTGTATGTTTCTTTGTCTGTCAGTGTGTGTTTGTGTCTCCGACATCTGCCACTCTCTCTTCGGTCTTTCTGTCTGTCATCTGTCTGTTGGTTGTTTGTCTGTTTATCTGTCATATGTTTGTCTATCTGTCTGTCTGTTGCTTGTCTTTTGTGTGTCTGTAGGGCTGTACGTATGTATCATTACGTTAGTCTGTCTTTCTGTCTCTCTGCTGATTGTCTGTCTGTCATGATCATATATTTCTTAGATCAAAGTAATGCACATTTCTGCAATAGAATTAATAGGCTACATTACAACTAAGCTGAAATGTCTGTAAATCACAAGACACTGTCTGTCTGTTTGTCTGTCTGTTTGTCTGTCTGTCTGTCTGTCTGTCTGTCTGTCTCATATCCAAAGAAATTACAGCATCAATTATCCACAAAGATTGCCAGTGATAATGCTACTGATATTATTATATAAGCACACAGTCTGATAGAGATGCAGCACAGTTGAGGTCTCTGCAAGGATGAGGGGCTGGTGCATGGGTGGATGTTATCCCCACTTCTGCTAAGCACGCTTTTAAAACAAACGAATTTTATTAGCGTCTTACCTGATGTTGAGAGTGGCTCTACCTTTCACCAATTGGATTAAAAGTGTGATTTTGGTCATGATTTGGATGAATACGGATACCATCTTTTAACCTGTAAGTATGGGGTGGACCTGTGTGGTCTCACAATCAAGTCAATAGGTGGAGTGCCTGTCTGACCTTCACCTTTCCCATCAAACAGAACCAAGACATCAATACTGAAGACCGTCCAGACTTTACAATGTTTGATCCAAGTACTGGCCAGAATTTGGATATTGATGTGTCCCTGGCTCATCCGTGGCGTCAGGACATCATTAGGAGGGCTAGCAAGGAAAATGGTCATGGTGCCGGGTCAAGAGAAGAAAGAAAATGAGAAAATATTCAGAAGAGCTTGTTCCAGGAGGATATGTATCAGAATGTGTTCCTCTTGTGATAGAACATTTTGGGAGGTGGGGCGCAAAGGCAGAGAATTTTTGCAGCATTTGTCACAACAGTCAGTAAATCCAGAAGCCAATTTTAATGCTTCCATGTTCATGTTGTATTGGAGAAAAAGATTTTCTACAATTCTGCAGAGATGCAATGCCAAAGTTATCCTTCAAAACTTTCAAAACTGTCACCTAGTCATGGTGATTTAGATAGATTATTTGATTTTGACATTCAAAGTCAAGTCCATTAGTTAATGACTTTGTTGTTTGCAAGGACTGATTTGTATTTAAAAAATCCTAGCATGTGTACAAGTAGAATCTGTGAGAATAAATTATCTGTCTGTCTGTCTGTCTGTCTGTGTGGTTGTCTCTTTGTTTGTCTGGCATTCTTTTGTCTATCTGTGTGTTTACTTGTTTGTCATTTGTCTGTGTTTTATATGGCCATATATATATATATATATATATATATATATATATATATATATATATATATATATATATATGTATATGTGTATATATATATATATATTTGCCTGTCTCCAGTTCTTTGTCTGTTTGTGTGTCAGCACATCCCAGTATGTGTCCGAGCACACTGTTTACTAACCTTCTTGACTTTGTGTCCAGTGCTTTATTGTTGAAGAGAAGCTCGGTGCTGGTTCATTTGGTGAGGTGTGTTTTTCCTTACCGCTCTTCATCAGCTACGTTTTCATCTGCAATAGACAAGATAATCATTGCTTTTGATAAGGTATTCAAAGTGAAATCTAAAGAAGATGGCAAGCATTATGCTGTGAAAATAACAAAACAAGGATTTAGAGGAGAAATGGACAGGTGGTTATGCGCACACACACACACACACACACACACACACACACACACACACACACACACACACACACACACGATGAAGGCGTAATGTCGTGTTGTATTTATGTTGTATATGGCTGTCTTTATCTACTTGTGATTGCTAGTTTTGAATGTATGTGATTTGTGTAGAAGTTACAAGCTGCAGGAAGTAAACAGGCACGAGTGTTTGAAGCCGCATCCTAATTGTGTACAATTTTATAAAGCTTGGGAAGAAAAGTGAGTTGGAATAATGTCACTCATGTGACATATCACAGACGTGTGCGCAGAAGCGCGCGCGCACACACACACACACACACACACACACACACACACACACACCACACACACACACACACGCACACATTTATCAGCTAAATGTAACCATTACAATTATATTTCTTTTTGTGCTACACGTTGTGTATGAGTACTCAAACTACTTTACATATTTGTCTCACACTATGGCTAACCAGCATTGTGTCTATCTCTAGTGGTCATCTTTATATCCAAACTGAACTCTGTCAAAAAAGGTATGGTTGGTCATGCTGCCAATGCTTATGTTAAAAGGTCTCAGTTTGTTTTGTTTTTATGAGCAGCCTAAAGGCATACTGTGAGCAGTTTGAGGATGCCATGGATGAGACGTTTGTTTGGCAATGTCTAGCAGACCTGACACTTGTATGTCTTCAACTTTGTAATGATTAAGTTTAGAAGTTGGTGTTACTTTAGTTGATTGTGTATTTTGTGGTTTCGGAATGTAGACTGACCATCTGATAGACAAAATTACACACACACACACACACACACACACACACACACACACACACACACACACACACACGCGCACACACACACACACACATTGGAGCTGCCCACAGTTTGCTAATCATGATTACAGAGCCTTTGGTAGAAGCTTGGGTTTTGGCAACATGTACCTTCTACAAAAACCTTTTTGTCTGACGCAGTTTCCTTGTCTCTGGAATATCCTGTCACTCTACAGGGTTCTAGCCAGGCTTTCAGCAAAGCGTGGCAGTAGGGCGAGGCTTCCTAAAAGGGCGTTGTCTTTTATAAAGGGTGTGGTTTTGACGTAGTTATGGTTTGTCGAAAACGTAGCCCTGCTGAGTTTTTTGTGACTTCCTCTGCTTATTAATAGTCAACCTATAGCAGTGAGAATAACTTGGCTGTTTTTAAGATGATCTTTGAGGAAAGAGAATTAGCTGTTTGCATATATCAGTGTTTTGTAAGGGACAGGTATGTTTATATAGAAATGTCACATCCTCATTCAATTATGATGCTACCCATTTAGTCATCATGCGTTGTAATAAAATCTGTTAGAGCACACAAGACAGAAACAAGAGCACAGTAAAGAGCACACCTGCTGAGGTAGTGAACCATGAGTAGTACAACCTTGTGTTTCCTATCTTTGTAGTAGTGAACACAGCCACTAATTCCAACTGAAATGTTTGTTCACATGACATGGCGGTCAATCTCAAAGCGTTGCAGACATCTAATTTGAGAAGTAAAGTGTGGCGGCCTGCCATCCTTTAGTATGCCTGGTTAGAACCCTGCTTTGATACTCAAATGCTCTTCCCTATGTCTAACCACATGCTTCTTTTACATGTACACATGAACACACACAAGTTAACACGCACACACACACACACACACACACACACACACACACACACACACACACACACACACACCTTGAACCTTGAACCTTAATTCCACATACCCGCTATGAGCTTGGGCAATGCAGCATAATAGTGCTTCTCCAAGCAGCACGATCATCAGCATCACGAAGACTGATAGGTAATGACCTGAGGTCTCTTGTGACAATGTCTATCCATCTCTGTTTAGGCCCATTTGTTGGTCTTGTTGCATTACTAAGTCAGCTGCGAAGTAGTAGTTTTTGAGCAGCAGATGCTCCAGTCATTGCAATTGTTGTCTCTGTATTGTCATAGCAATATGGTTTTCACACGCTGGTTCTGATTCTTGATTTCTGGTCTGAATTCTTGATTTTATTCCATCTTGAGACACCAAGAATCGATCGAATGCAGCGAATGTGGAATGCATTTAAGCATAGCAAGTTTGCTTGTTTAACGGACCAAGTCTCATCCATATAGCAAAACTGGTCTCACCAAAGCACGGAAATTTTCATCTTTGTGGAGATTGAAGACTGTCTGTTAGTAAATACCCTTTCTTCCAGGAACCAACATCTTTACTTGCTATACTTATACGAGCATCTATTTCAGCATTGCATCCACCCTCATGATACACACACACACACACACACACACACACACACACACACACACACACACACACACACACGACTTGTTCTTGCAATAATTTTTTTTTAGATCAAAATACAACATAATCTGATTTTGATCCACATAACATTGTTAGAACAACAATACTGTTGAACAGAAGCTGACGTTGTTGGAAAACTGACATTCTGTTGATTTGTTTTTCTTTAGGGTCTCAAACACATACACGATGTTGACCTCGGACACTTTGACATCAAGCCTGATAATATTTTTATCACAAGGGACGGTGTGTGCAAGATTGGAGATTTTGGTTTGATGTGTGATCTCTCAACGGTGAGTCAGTCATTACATTAATGATTATATACAAAATGGTCGTTATGGGTGACAAATTCATATCTATATGATACACTACAGTACAATCTCGATTATCCGAAGCCAAAGTGTCCGGATAATCGATTGTCCTTGTAACTGAAATGATGGTGTGGTGACTCATTCTTGGATGCTCAGTCACTGTCAGTCAAGTAGTGCGATTTTGGTCAAATGTTATGTCAACACACATTTTTCCGCATAGATGTAAAACCAGGCATGGATACAGAATTGTTTGAAAGAGGGGGTCCAGTGCAGTTGTATCATTAGCCACACCCCAAAGCAGCTAAATCTGTATTTGACTTACGGAACCAGTAAACTCACTTCAATCTATTTAGACTTAATATCCTAGCATATTCAGTCGATAATTATGGGAATCTTAGTTTAGAATTGAACGAATAATTAATTAACGATCCATCAAAACAATAAGGTACGTTCACTTTGGTTACAGTGATTAGAACTTGTCTTTTAGGGAATTGAAGCCCTTGATTTATATTTCGACTGCGGTGGGCGTGTCGTTGAAGAGGAGGGTCCTGACCCCTAGGACACCTCCCCTCAAGCCGCCTATGTAAAACAGTCATCTATGACTTCTTTCTGTTCACAGTTGTCAACAACATTCTTTTTCTCGGAGAAACAGGTTGACAGCTTATGGTTTCGACAACAGAAATGATGTCATACGGGACACTTATAAGAGACACACTTTTACCTTGAACCTTTAGACTTGTAACCTTGGCAACCTCACAAATTTTTGTCGTCAAGGAGTTCATGACTTTTACATATATATCATAAATATCAAATATTGATATTATTTGCTCTGGCAAGTAAATGAAATCCCGGGATTCAGGTGTCACTCTTAGTCTGACCTGAGTAGTTATTTTCTATGTTTGTGTAGAATGATGTTGATGAAGCTCAAGAAGGAGACCCCAAGTACTTGGCTCCAGAGTTGCTGCAAGGAAAGTTTGGCAAGGCAGCTGATATTTTTAGGTAAGACTTTTTTTTAGTAGAACTTACGCAGTACAAACTTCATGTTTACAGACTAGCATTAACATTCTTTTTGATTTGGGTAAAACTCTGTTACTCTAACATGCGCTTTGTATGCTCGTCAAAGGCTCAATAATTTTGAATGATGCTATTAATACAAAGTTACAGTTTCAACAGCATTGTAGCTATGAAGTTCTGTAGGGGTCATCCATAATTGTTGACATTTACTCAAGCGTACAAAGCGTACTCTAGGGGGGAGGCGAGTAAGTAGTTGTACTCGCTTTTTGGGTGGAGTATAAAATGTCGATAATTTCTTTGGTCCAGAAGTAGATAGAAAGTGATACTGAAGTCAGGATATTGCATTTACGCGTACATCAACATATGTAACTATCTCAGATTCTGTCACACATGTATGTTGTGTAAAGTGCACGCTAAGTGTTCATTGCAGCTGGTTGAAGCCTACGGTATTACTCCCGCTTAGAACGGCATGTCTTTATAGCACGAGGTTTAGCAGACTGCCGTTATACCCCGGGGTATAAGGGCAGTCCCTTTTAGGTGAAGGAATGACTCAACATTGCAGCCAATGTATGCACAGTTCCATGTCAATGCATTCAATCATACACTACCCACTAACTCAGATCTACCAACTCACAACATCTACTCGCTAGAGCGCATGCATAGCTTTTCACGTGCTACAGATTTCCACTCTTTATCTTATCACTGTTTCTCCTTCATTCTCGTCTTCATCTCTGTTTTTCAAATCTATGATGTCTGTGCAAATGCCTTGTAGTTCTGTCGGTTCACAAGCTGCTCTCATTCTTCACCCAGTTCGGGGTACACTGTGAGCTTGTGACGCTTTTGCTCTGTTGCCATTGTATTCGTCGTACTTCTATATGACAACATGCTTCCTGTTCACTGGTACATTCTGGCAGTTTTCTTTTCTTATCAGAATCGGCTGATGGTGACTGTTCTTCGAATTCCAATATTAGACACTCCAACTCCTGCAGACGACGCCATGTTGCAAGTGGCAGATTGCGCAAGCGCTAACTTGCTGATGGTCTGGATAATCGATGCTATCTCGCCTATAAGGGCATGCTCTTATAGTCGCAGGATTCCCTGGTCTCACTTTCTGCTAAACCTTGCTTATAAGGCATACCCTTCTAAGCGGGTTACTACGTACATTGCATGGGACGGTAGGTACTCTGTTGTAAGTACTAACAGACTTGTCTAAGAGACCTTACCCTGTTCATACACGTACCAGCAGTTTGTGAAACTTTTTGTCTTTGTCTAATCTCACAATCATCTAAGTTGTACAGAAAGTGCAACGACAAAGGAAGACTGCTAACCAGAATGATGAAATGTGCATATCAATCTTTGAAAGGGCTTCTAATTATTTAATTATTGTACACGTGTATTACCATGTTATTCTAACAATACATGACCAACATTTTATGTGCTTAGGGAAGGGAAGGGGTATGCAGAAAAGACTATCTTTTGTATGTTGAGTAAATGTCAATAATTAAGGATGCTTTCTTAGCAATGTGAAACAAAGGAAACTGCAACTATTGTTGTCTTGTTTCTCTACTAAGTATTTCTGTATGTTGCGGCGATGACATGATGTGGTTTTCGTTCATTTTGTTCTAGTCTGGGTCTGACTATGTTGGAGTTGTCGTGCAACGTTGACTTACCAGATCGAAATGAAGGTTGGCATTTATTGAGACAAGGAGTGATATCACCTGACGTGACAAAACGTAAGATCCTAGAGCTGACTAATTAGTCTTTTGAATTGGAGTGTTTTCTTGCAGATTTATCATGTGAATTGAAAGAAATTATATTTTCTATGCTTAATCCAGATCCTGATTTGAGGCGAGTTTATAATGTGTGTGTGTGTGTGTGTGTGTGTGTGTGTGTGTGTGTGTGTGTGTGTGTGTGTGTGTGTGTCTGCACACACGCTAGTAGCCTCAAACTTCCAGACCAGAGAGCACGCATTGCACGCGAACTCTAGTTCGAGGTCTGGAAGTTCGAGGCTACTAGCATGTGTGCATGTTGTAATTTGTTTAGTTTGCCAGTTTGTGTCCTGTCTGTCTGTCTGTCTGTCTGTCTCCCTTTTTATCTTCTATTTTGCAATTTTTTATTTGTGTTGTTCTGTCAATTTGTTAGTCTGTTTGTCTGTCGGTTTGTTTGTTTGTTTTCTGTTTGTCTGTCTGTTTGTCTGTCTGTCTGACAGTTCATGTGTTTGCCTTTTTTTAGTTTGCCTGTCTGTCCGTTTGTTTGTTTGTCATAGAGTATGTCTGTCTTTTCATGTATCAGTTACTTTTTGTTTGTCAACATTTTGTGTTGACTACAGGCCATCAGTTGATAATTTGCTGCAGAACCCCAGACTAGCAACAGTAAGAATATCAGCACATGTCTATCAACATTTGAGTCATTGCAGAAAACTTCTGTTTACTTAGGTTGCATCACAGCGTCAGGCATGTTTATTAACAATTGTAAGGCATCGTTTCATATGAGATTGCACATCAGAGCTACTTATTAAGTGTTGCTTTATCTCTCTTGTTTTGAAGACAATTTTCACTCGTCGTTTGTGGCATCAAGTTGTGGTATTCTTATATTTTCTTGTGTCGTTTCTGACAAAGTTGTTGCCCATCAACAGACTAGCTATGTCTAGTTTATCTACTACTGATTCTTCGGAAGGTATGTTGCTCAAGTTTACAGATATTTACAGGCACAACAGATACACACACACACACACACACACACACACACACACACACACACACACACACACACACACACACACAGACACAAGAGCAAATGGCAAATGGATAAGGAGCTGCCGTTCATTATTGGCTGTTCTATGCAATCTCCTGGAGCCCGGCCAGGTACTCGCAGGAGCACCAACTGCGATGCCAACTGTAGTGTGGGCACCTGAAGTCCCACTAGGCCCCCAGAGGCTGATGGACTTTGTCGCAGTCAGGGGCCTTTGCCACCCCAGTTAATGCCCATGTACTCATTTATACCCCTGAGTCGAGAGAGGAAATTGTGTGTGAGTTTCTTGTCCAAGGAAATTATGGCATAGCTCGCCATCACTTGAACCTGCAACCCAAAAAGTCCCGGATGTAATCACTCTATAGAAAACTGTTTAACCAACTGAGCTATCGCACCACACACACACACACACACACACACACACACACACACACACACACACACACACACACACACAAGTGCAGTAACAATTAGAAAAAACTATCTTTATGCTTAGATGTTCCTGCACCTGGAAGTGAAGATTCCTTTCATCCTCAGCTTTCAAGTTCCTTTGTTGAAGTTACACCAACACGTGGACCATCTCATCCATTCACGTAGGCATATACGATGCTTCTCTTGTCAAGAAATCTGATTCGTTTCATGTTTTTGTGCGTATAGAGATCCAACAGAATCACCTGTCAGGAAGAGTCTACTTGTAGATGATAACGTCAATCGCACACCGTGTAGGCTGTGTAAAACAAAGATCCTGACGTCACCACTTATACCAAAGTGAGAGGGTAGCCTTTCTGTTGAAATTGTGCGTCCTTTTTTGTAAACTATTGATATCAGTAAAGTAATTGGCACTGAACGTTAATTAATTAATGTGTTTAGCTAAGGAATTAAAATATTTTATTGTTTGTCAAGTTTTATTTGGTTTATATTAACCACTATTTAATGTTCCAGTACCTTCACAACCATCTTGTCTGGGCAAGTATGTCGTACTGTAACAACAGAAAAATAAGAATGGCTTGTGTCAATACTGAAGTCAAATGTTAGTTATCCGAAAAGTTTGAGACTTGAACAGTTCGACCCTATTCATTACTCTGAATATTTTGGATAACCGACATTACCATACTGTTAATTACTACATTAGCTAACGCTAATGTAGTAATGTGTTTATATATGTATAGATACAGACATGACCATAAAATTGTGGCCCCCCCCCATATCAGCCGAGGCATAGAAATCAAGATTTATGAAATATACCTGCTGACCCGCTGATTCTACATCAAATAATACTATTTGGGTACTTAGATTGTTGTGATTGGATGCGTTGACAACCCGTAGCAACAAAAAGATTAATTAAGAGAATGACCAGACTAACCAATCGCCATGTCCAAACCGTTTTATGTTGTGACCTCACAAGAGCAGATGAGAGTAGACTCACAAATATGCAAGTAAACTGAAACGTGTAGTCTTTGAGTATGTCTTCTGACATAAACAAAGTCATTTTATCGTCTAGAAGCTTTTGAAAACAATTTTCATTATTAATTTTCAAAATTTACTTGTTGAACTGACAGCAAGAAGCAGACACATATCTCAACAGGTTACACATCGCCTTTAATATCAGACAATCAGAGCCATTACCTTACCATTATGACTTGTTACTGTACTAAAATGTGCAGCTGTCACTGTAGATGCATGTACACTTGCACAGTCTGAGAAAGTCCAATAACTTTTAATCTAAGTCATGCTCGGGGTTGCTCTATAAGTATGCCCATGTCTGTAGATAGATAGTTATTGAGAAAGTACAGTAGTTTACCATATAATGTTACTAACTTGACATTACACATTGTTCCATGTGTGCATAATTGTTTATAGCGTGTACTTCTAGAGGGAGTCTGAGGCACTCCACGTTCAGTTAATTAACTGGTGCATTCCTTTGGATTACTGGCATTTTGGATAACCAACATTCGACTGTAGTATACGTGTTTTGCAATTTCTATGTCATTGTGGTTGTGGCTGGTGTGTATACGTCAATACTTTGACAATTTGTGTTTGAATGACATCTCCAAGAAAAATTTATATTTAGACTTGAAAGTGCTTTGTTTGTTTAATGACACACACACACACACACACACACACACGCACACACACACACACACACACACACACACACACACACACACACACACACAAATCTGTTTTCTTATCTCACTCTGTGATTGTGCTACAGTGGTAGGTCATTTACTACTGATACTCCTCGAGCATCCAGCCTTCATCCGCAACGCCTCTTCAGTGACATGCAGAATGACTACCCAGGCAGACTCTGTCAGTACGGTCCAAAGAACCTCCTCGATGTAAGCAATTTCACAATATTTATAGTCAATCAAGCAAATGTATCTCGGTGTAAATGGATGATTCCTCTTATAACATACTGTCTCTCTGTATGTTTGTTTTTTATTTATTTTTTATTCGGTTCTGTGTAGTCATGATGCAAGAATAACAATTGCATGCAAGGTAACTGTTCAGTGATTTTTTGGTTCGTCTTATCTAAAGTCTGTTCGATAATTGGAGAGGACGTGGGAAAAAACCGTATCTCCTGAAGCGGACGTTCTAGCGAGTTGATTCCAACATCATTGGAAAGCTCACAAGGATGAGTTTCCAGATCAGTTAATGAGTACTGTGATTGGTTCTTTATTATGACACAATTACTAACTTCCTGTATGACATTTGCTTGGCCCTGCCCTCCTCCTGCATTTACGCCAGGTGTCTGATTACTTCAAAGTCACTGCTATAACACCCACTACTTGAAAGCTGACTCGGACATACTTTGAACTATGGATTTATAAGTAAAACAGCTCTAGCTAACAAGCTTATGTAGTTGAACTATTGGGCGAACCTTTGAACGTAAGTTCATAGCGAAACGTTTCTGTACTGGAACTGTTTATTCCACTAGCAGTAATTTACTACACCCATCTTTGCCCTTCAATATCATATCTATTAATCGCAGTTCCCACGTCTTCTCCAATTATCGAACAGACTTTAGTTCATATTGATTGGTTTCCAGTTGTCAATGCAAAATGCTGAGCTGTTTTGGTGGTAAATTTATATGAAATATTTAGCACCCATTAGGATTTTTGTCTAAAATAGACTCTGTAATGCTATACTGTATTTGCCAGTAATAATGCCATGCCCAAGTATATACACCCAGGATACGCATGCGCAGAATAAACAAAATGGTGTCTGCAGAACATCCGTCTCCGTCTGTGTGCGTTTGATAAACTGCATGGTGTCAGTGTTGAGTGAGTGGATACTGCTAGACTCATTTCTTTGTTGCAATTACTGATACTGATGTCACCCGTTAACTCTGGTCTGTGTGTGTGTGTGTGTGTGTGTGTGTGTGTGTGTGTGTGTGTGTGTGTGTGTGTGTGTGTGTGTGTAGTGTAGTGTTAACATTCTGCGTGTCTACTGATGCTGTATGGATACCAATACCTTTGCATACAGATAATTGCAATCATTTGTGGTATTTCTGTCTTCAAGTGTCTAACCACTGACTGGCCAAACGACAGTATACTTCTAGAACCAAACTAACGCCCATGCCCTAGTATTCACCCGGAAAAGCACTTCTTTTCGATACGCCCAGGACGTTATTACGGGCGAATACGAATACAGTATCTTCATTGTTTGACGTTCCTGGGGTCAGATTGTATATCGACCAGTCTATTGAGGTGTGAGGCTCAAAGCTTTACAGGTGCAGACCTCTCAACTCTCACGATTTCGTCGTGATACTCACGATTTACGGACATATCTCACGATCTTACGATTTATGCCCAATTGTCACGATTTCCAGTTCTTTCTCCTGACAAGCCTACCTTTGAGACACTCTGAAAGTACGTTGCTTTGTGTAGCCGCCTCTTTCCAGAGATAGCGAATTCTTTGAACTAGACTCGGCTCTACTTGCTTGTATCTAGGGTGTACGTACCGGGTAGCTAACTACAGTAAAAGTAACGTTGGAAGTTCGAGGCGAAGCCTTGGTACAGAGCTCTATGTATACGGCTCTCTACCTTGGCACGTGCAGAAGTGTAGAAATTTTAGAGCAAGGCCAACACGTAGGCTGTTAACCACGCTTTCTTTGGACATGTTTTATGGGCGTGGTCATTTACAAAAGACAGTCTCAGGATTTGGTGGCAAGAAAAGTTGAGAGGTCTGCAGGTGTCACTGGTCTTCTATTTACATGCCAGCATTAGTGGAACTCGTGGAATGATACTGTGTGGGAGCCCAACTATGATACTTGTTGCTTGACAAATAGTATTGGCAGCCATGAACACAGCATGTCAGCATTGAAGAACTCGAGAGCGTGTCAAACAGATTCAGACGCGTTCATAGCTAAATATGGTTACTACCAAATATGGTTACTGCCAAATATGGTTACTATAAAAAAATGGTTGCTACCAAAGTACTGGAACTGGAAACCGGTTAATTGCAACTCTACTTGTAGTTTATTGTATTAGTATCAGTTTGTATGATAGCATAGTGGAGTGAGGTTATAATCATGTCAAGGTGTGTGTGTGTGTGTGTGTGTGTGTGTGTGTGTGTGTGTGTGTGTGTGTGTGTGTGCGTGTGTGTGTAGTAGCTTGCTCACATGAGGACTTGTAACCATGCCAACACAGGTCAGTATGGGTTGGCTTGCTTTTGAACGGTTATTTGAACGCAGAGCCGAGTTACACTAAGTTATAGAATGGCTCACCTTAAGCTGCCGTGCCTGCACGGTCTGGCGCTTGACTCAGCTTGGCGTTACTCGGCTTGGCTTGCATTTACTGTGTGAACTGCTGAACTGTAGTCTCACATGTTTATAGCTCTGCCCATACCAATTATACTTCTTGATGCATGGATTCGTCTGTCCAGTTTTGAGCTTGACCAAATAGAAAAAAATTATTTGTGCATATGCGAAGATGTGTTTGCTGTAAAATGACTTGCTACATGCATCCTATGATTATGTATTAATGACTTTGAGAGTGTGAACATGTTGTCCAGCGACGGTTTCCGCATTCTGCCCATATCATTTGTTTTGCCATTATGTTATCTCACATTTGTAGGAAGTGCAATTCAAACTGTGCATGCTGAAATGTAACAAATCATTATTTTTTTGTATCAATCAAAATTGGTCCAGTTTTGTGTCTTATACCGGCTTTACACTAGATGATTTGGCTCGAGCCTGGCCTCTGCTAATTTGGCATGATTGGTGGCATGTTTAGACTATCTGGTCTAACTGGCCGTGGTGCTGCATTTGGCATGCTTTGCGCAAGTGCATGAAGAAGACGTTACTGTTTTTACTTCTATTCTTATTTTGTCGATTCCCGTGCAAAGCCTTTCTAAAAGGTTCTTTGACATGTTCATCAAAGTCTTCAAGGTTGCGAATATGGAATGAGAAATACGGGAATACGCAGAGTGAAATATACTATATGTGTTGTTGCCCAGTAACACGAAAATATGTAACACGTGGTTAGGTTTAGCTTGAGCCTGGGCCTATGGTTTAGCTCGGACTAATTTAGCACAAGCTAAATGCACGTAGCTTGAGCTAACATCGTTTACACTGGGCCAAATTAGCATGGACCAGTTTGGCTGGATTCAAATCGTCTAGTGTAAAGCCGGTAAGATTCAGTTTGTCTAGCCTGATTTAGTGAATATGGGTACCGTCAAATAGAGTTACTACCAAAATACACTAGTACTTGGAACTGGAAACTGGTTAATAATTGCAACTGTAGTTAATTGAATTTATTAGTATAAAGACCAGTGTGGAGCAAGATTTGTAATGTTTTCGAAGGTGTTTATGTGTCTGTGAGTCTGTGTGCAGTTGCCCCTACCATCCAGTGTATCCCCAGGTGCCAAATAAGGGAATGGCTCTCATATATCTGCCATGAAATAAGCAGCCATGTGCTAACAAATAAGTGGTCACAGACCAAAGTGGTTATTGCCTATTATTGCATCAGCTTCTGGCCAGCCTACTGCGCCCTGTTTTCGTTGCCTGCATGTTGCAATCCTTGCATCTGTAGGTGTTGGCGCAGTATCCCTTAGCGAGACCTCTTTCCGCTGCGTCATACTCTGAGCATGCCTTTCTCACCAAAATAAACGTATTGCACAGGTTTGTTAGTAGCACAGAGGAAGCCACGAATGACATTTATGAAATCAACAACTTAGCCCATCACAAACACAATGTTTCTTGATCAGCTTGACGTGCTATTATCAATACGAAATTTACAGAATTTTAAGACCCTTCTGAAATCTCAGACAAGTTTGAAAACGGTCACTCTTTCCTAACAGATTCCACGAAGAAAACAATGGGCATGTGGGTGTATGATCCTATCATAGATAGTTTCTAGTCTTCTGTCACAATTCATTTCTGTTGATTTGTTCAAACTTTAAATTTTTGTAATTTCCAGCTTGATATTTTCGTTAATAATTTATTTACTAATTGTCTTAGTATTTGTTTGTACTAATATCAACTACTAATCTAATCTCAATTCTGTTTCTCTGTTTAGGCATTTGAAGATGTCTCAGATTGACGTGTATGTCTTTGCATCAGACGACTAACTCTATGTCATTCTGGTTTGAGTTCTGTTTGTCTTCCTCTGTAGATCGTTAGAGACTCACCGCTGTATATTATTAGCTGATGCATCAAGCCTTACGTAGGACCTACATTTTGTTGTCATTTTCATAGCATGTACTGTAGGTATGACATATGTTGGTGTCCAAATTGGATTTGTTAAGGAAACTGTTGATTGAGTCTGTAAGTGTTAATAGAGTTGATTTACAATAAATGTACAGAGAATGAAGTATTGGTTGAAATCGTTGTCTGACAATTCACTGCATTTGTCTTGGATTTTCTCGGGGCACTTACTGTTTTCACTGGATAGCCTAGCAGGTTGACAACTTGGTGATAAGGCTTGACGAAGGCTTTGAATCTCGACTTGAGCCATAAGTTGGATCATTATAGAAGGTTTAGAATATCAAGTGACAATCTTGCTAATTGACTCATTGACCTACCCATTAATTTATTTGTTTATTTGAAACGCACCAATTTCGACTACTGCCTAGCGTTTTAGCCTCGGTCTCTCAGACTTGTGTAGTGCCGATTCAAAATCATCGACCTGAGTCGGCGCTACAAGGAGTCTGGGAGGTTGAGGTTACTAGCATTTACAAAGCCATCTAGGCTCTGAGCGCTTACAAAACTTGATTAGACTCGACCCATCTATCTCTGCCCTCGGCATTCCCTGGATTACAATCCTCTTTGTGTCGAGGATTGACAATCCAGGGAATGATGAGGGCGGAGAGAGACTGGGTCGAGTCTAAAACTTGATTGTTTTGTCCAATTCAATACTTTTGTAGCAAGCACACCATTCCCATGCCAAATTGCTTGCTCCTCATGGCTCTGCTGGTACTTGAAAACAGGGTCACTGGAGATACACCTTGGTCTCAGTGTCAATTGCAGTGCCAGTGCTGGATGGGCCGCCATCCCCACCATATATTAATACCCAGAGGTATTTAAAATTTTTATAAGATGGTATTATTTAATATCAAATCAGAGTACTGTAGTTAATTATTGAATTAATTGCTGAGTATACTGTGTACATCATAGGTGCGTCTTTTTGCTGTTGCAACTCATGCATGTGAGTTATGCGATAATAAAAGGAGGTCTGTAGGTTACGAAACGGTAGACTTTTCCATTTGCAAAATAGGCGCTTATAGTACAGATATCTGTTCATATCGCGCATAGATCGTGCTCGACGGTGGTCGTTGTCGTGCGATATACGGGAACCGGCCACGCCTAGGCTACCAGTCAACGCTACTGTCTTGGCTTGGATGGGTGGGTATCTTGAAGTTACGGGGTAGGCTTGTCTCCGGTTCTTTGGTCTCGTGAGCAACACTGCACCGTGTTCTCTACTCGTCTAATAGACGCGACGGTACGTTCCAATCTTTCATTACTACAGCCTAGCAAGCTAGCTCAACCGTAGTGTTCTACTTCTTTGATCATGGCTTCTAGGTGTACGAATTGTGGGAAGAGTGATGTGTCTCGGGATTCCTCTACGCGAGTTTCAACCGTTGTGCTGATTTCTCTACTCTCTTCTCTCATCTGCTGTGGAGCGTTTGCTGGTGGGTTTGGATGGTGGGTTTCCTGTGATCGAGAATCTCTTTTCGCGAGAATTCAGAAACTTGAACAGAATGTGTTGGAGTTGTCAACTGGAGCTGAAGCTGGCAGGAATTTGTCTGAACATTTACAAGACATTGAATCTTTCACATATCAGGATGTCAAGGTTGGCCCTAGAGCTAAGAGGTCTGTCTTTGGGAATTCTAAAACGGTAGTGGATGTAGGTTCTGTGTTTGTGACTGCTATACAACAAATCTGCAAAGACGATGGTCAGCTTTGTCTTCCTGGGCCGAAAGGAGAGGCAGGCATTACTGGGGCTGCAGGAGCTCCAGGTGTGAAAGGCATGAAAGGATCTATTGGAAGGAATGGCTTGGATGGCTCTCATGGAGTGAAAGGGTTGCCAGGAAAGCAAGGTCCGAAGGGCAGTAGGGGATTAACTGGTACCAAAGGTGAAAAGGGGTTATTTGGTCCAAAAGAAGAGAAAGGAAATGTTGGAATTCAAGGAATTCGAGGAGCTAATGGGTTAAAAGGAGAGAAAGGTGACAAGGGAAGTGCCAGTTCTTCTCCATTGCCTTCACAGTGTCACAAATCTGGACATACTGTTCTGCGTCAATCTTGGAGAACTGTTACATCACCTGTAGGTAATCTTCTTCAGACAGACCGCGAAGGCCGTCACAGTCGATCTCCTTTTAAACCAGGTTGGCACTCATTTGACAAAGTAATTGGAGGAGCAATGCCCGAGAAATGTC
>NC_085096.1:4665040-4670040 GCF_963422355.1 Corticium candelabrum
ACAGACAGACAGACATACAGACAGACAGACACACACACGAGAACATTACAATAAAGACTAAAGATGTGAGTAGATTATGTGTTTTCAATAAAATCAGATTGACAGACAGACAGACAGGCAGACAGACAGACAGACAGACAGACAGACAGGCAGATGCAAATAATTGACAGACAAACAGACAGACAGACAGACAAACAGACAATATACTACAATTAGCAGACAAACAGACAGATAGACAAACAGACAGACAGATAGGCAGACAAACAGACAAACAGACAGACAGACAACATACTACAATTAGCAGACACACAGATAGACAGACAGACAGACAGACAGACAGACACAAATAGTTGACAGACAGACACATAGACAGACGGATAGACAGACAGAGACAGATCAATATATAGAAAGCCAAACAGAACGTGTCAATTGCACGTACTGTATGAAGATTTTACTAAGCTTTGTGATAATACTTACTGTTCTGAGGTTGTCTGTAAAACCCAACCTAGAAGCAAAGCTTCACTGCCTTCCACATGCAAGACACACAGATAGACATACATACGTATATACATCCATACAGACTGGCAGACAAATAGACAGACAGACAGATACATATACATACGTGTATACATCCATACAGACAGACAGACAAACAGACAGACATGCAGACAGACAAACAAACAGATACACATACATACGTATATACATCCATCCATACAGACAGACAAACAGACAAATAACTAAACATAAATTAAGAGCCACTACAAAAGAAAGACCCATAGACACACCTTCTCTTCTTGAGATTGCAAATCAACATCTCTCGTGTCTTCTTCAGAAATCGTTTTGAAAACTTTTTGAAATACAGCATAAAACCCTTTCTCATCATCCGTGTACCCTGAGTAAACCGATGGCTGGAAGTACGGCATGAGATCTATAGTGTCATCATCATAATCATCACCACGCCCACGCAATATAACTTCTCGATATTTGTCATACCTACATATATAAAATATAAATAAATAAAAATATATTATTTTTATTTTGAACAGGATTTCTCTAATTCTAGCAAAAATACTAATAACTTTGGAAGTAGGTGGCTGCAATGCTAGCCACAGGATAGTACAAGGACAGTACTACACATCAAACACTGAGTTGATATTAATTTTTTCAAATCAGAACAAGTACTTGAGCACAAAGATATTTTCTGGATAAGCAAACAAGACGAGCGCGCGCACACACACACACACACACACACACACACACACACACACACACACACACATACACACACACACTCACACAGCTGCAGTTCTATTCTTCAGGAGTACACACTAGACATCAAACATCAAACACAAATCTGATTTATAACAATCTATATTGTTATAAATATAAACCACAACACCAATTTAGTCAGTAAGAGTATTCCCTACATGCTAACAATTTTCCTGTTTCAGATCCGCCTACTGGCCTCGCCTACCCAGTCCGTCGTTTTCCGACCCCACCCACAATTTTCCGTTTGCGCCTACACTCCAGCATGTTTCTACGCCTGACTGACTTGCTGTTTACCATGCTCGCTCGTGAGGATCGCTAAGAATGTCATAGGCCTGCTGTATCTGAGAGAAAACGTGATGACATTCCTCTTGACTGTCGGGATTCTTGTCAGGGTGCCACTCTAGAGCCAGACGACGATACGACCGCTTAATCTCGTCATCAGTAGCGCTTCTTGACACGCTGAGTACTTCATAGTGACAACGCATGCTCGAGAAATGACTAACTGGAAATACGCATGCGCATAACTTATTGCACCCGACGAAACCGCTTATGCGCACGCGTCGTATTTGGCCATGGATTCATCATTAATACGGCAGCATAAGGAGTTTCAGAAGCGTGCATACGACGTTCCGGTGGTGGAAAACAGGCCAGATAAGCCAGTAGCCCCTACCGAACCAAAACCAAAGAAGAAGAAATTTCGACGTCCGGTACATCAAGTTTCCTCTGGTTTGTCGATATTACCGGACTCATTAGATGATTAGAAGCGTATACATAACCATGTATATTTTATTTTTAATATATAGTGTTATATTATAGTTATTGTTTACTAATTAAATAGAAGTACATGGGTGCTTAGGGTAGATGGTTACATAGTAGTACATACATAGTAGTACATACATAGTAGTACATACATAGTAGTACATACATAGTAGTACATACATAGTAGTACATACATAGTAGTACATACATAGTAGTACATACATAGTAGTACATACATAGTAGTACATACATAGTAGTACATACATAGTAGTACATACATAGTAGTACATACATAGTAGTACATACATAGTAGTACATACATAGTATACATAGTAGTACATACATAGTAGTACATACATAGTAGTACATACATAGTATACATAGTAGTACATACATAGTAGTACATACATAGTAGTACATACATAGTAGTACATACATAGACTCGTACCCAGTCCTCCTCGCGCGCTCTCCACGTGTTTTGGCAGGTGCTTTTTGTTCCACTTACACACGTGGAGCGTATGCAAGGAGGAGGACTGGGTACGAGTCTAGTACATACATACAAACGGAGCCACTCCAGTATCCCCAACCGCCACAGTACAGACTCTGTAACACTGGCTGCTGGCTGCTTCCACCGACTGTAGACAGGCTAGAAGTGGATGCTACCGCCCCTAAGAATTTGTCTCAACTTCTGTTGGCAACACCAGCAAGGGTGATGAACAGTATGCCTCCAGCTGGGTGCTCCCGTCCCACCAGTCGCAACGCTCCCCTCGCCCTAGAGCCTTCATTTAAGCCAATCAAAACAGTTTACAGAAGTTGCTGGTGTAGTACAAGAAGTTGTAGTCACAAGACATCACTTGCAGAACCAAGTTGGGGGATACTTGAGTTGCACCCATGCAATTATACATACATACACTACAAACATTTTGAGAAAATAATAGGTATGTAGGGATGGGTATGTAAGTATTGATGCTCATCTCCTACATCACAATCACATCCATAATCACAATACATGTACATACGATGCAATTATGATTTCAATAGAATTATTTTCTATTATTCCTGTTTGTCCTTTTGATTACTTTGCAGCACTTCGTACACCGAGTGTCATCGGCTCGGCTACTGCACAATTTAAGACAAAGAACAAGTTTGGTGTGCTCAAGATTATCATGGACAGACTGAAGGTGAGTCAGTGTTGGCTGTACTTGGTGCATTGTATGGGTTGGGTGTTTAGTTCTCTAGTGGACCTTCCAGTCCGTTCAACATGCTCTATTCTAATTAATCAATTAATTAATTAATTAATTACCAGGTGACGTCTATTGGAAGACATTGGTAAATATGCATAGTATAAATGCAAATGATTAACAGCATCAGCTGTACAGATAAAGACTTGAATTTTGTAATATTCACACCAACGATTTGATTAGAACTCAATCAAACAGCTAGCTGGTCTCACATTGTGCCATCATGTTGCAGCTGACTTTGTTTAAAATATAAATAACAGACCTCTCAACTCTCACGATTTTGTCGTGAGACTCAAGATTTATGTGCATGTCTCACGATCTCACGATTTGTGGTCAATTTTCACGATTGCCAGTCCTTTCTTCCAACAAGCCCACTTTGAGACATTCTGACAGTTGCTTTGCACAGACTAGCAGCCCATCTTTCCAGAGATAGCAGATTCTTTGATCTAGACTCTATACAGCTCTGCTTTCTTGTATCTGGTGTATCCGGGTATCTACATGTAGTACAGTGAAAGGAAATTGTGAAGTTTAAGGCCAGTCTTTGTCGCACAGAAATGTAATGCGAGGCCAACACGTAGGCTGTTAACCACGCCTACTTTGGAACACGTTAAAAGGACGTGGTCATTAAAAAACAGTCTCACGATTTGGAGCGAAGAAGAGTTGAGAGGTCTGAAAAAATGGCGTGTTCAGTTTGATTATTTTAGTGATGGAAATTGCTGTGGGTGGGTGGGCCAACAGCAATTTGTCTTTAATCCAGATTTATATAAAAAAATACGAAAATTATTAATGGCGCCTAATGCCTCATCACCCTATAAACCTTTTGTTTCCTACGAGATTGACCTCTCGGGAGTCTAAGAATTAATCAAGGTTCTGTCTACGGTGGTCATCCATCCATTCATTCATATATATTTGAGAGATATTGCCATCACAACAGATATATGTCTACAAGAAACTAACCAGGGCCAAGAGCCCCTATGTCACACTACGATTTAGCTAAACACAAAAAACCGTCCAGCTGGAATGTTAACAGTTTCCTAGCCAATTGATGTCTTGCCCACAATGCTGAGGATCTTGTTGTGGATCAGCTCTGCTTTTTCTTTCTGGAGACAGACAGCTAACCGGACGGACCAATCCCTCTTAAAATGGCTGTAAGAAACGTTTGAGACAAATGGTGCCAGCAATGAAGCTTCCTTTAGTGTCTCTTCAGCTCCTTCCCCCATCTTCCGTAGACATCGATAGCAATAGGTCAGTAAAGGTGTCCAAGGTTAGACGCCTTGGTCAGGTATTTTGTGTTCTTCTCTTTCTCCTTAGCAGTTGCAGCTAAACCAGCTGTTTTGCTGCTACCTGATAAGTTAGTCTTTGACCATGGGTGGGTCACGGTGATGTCGAGCAACAACTTCTTGCTTGGTAGCAAACAATCACAGTAGTTGTAAACTGCAATATTAGGGCGTTGCTTGCCTTCGAATTGAGCCGTGATCTCTTTCTTACAACGGAAATCTACAGACCGCAGCATGTCATAGTAGCTGTCCAGAAAGTGATCGTGACGACGAATGGGGCCACCACCAAACTTGCATGTTAGGAGATGTTAACCTTTCTGATCAAAGTCCTTACCACATTAGTTGACACATTTCTTGATATTACTCAGCTGAGGAAGGAACCCTCCAAGTCGCATAAAAGCTGCAGTACGAAACTGAGCATTTGTAAGACTAAAATTTTACTAACAAGGAA